>NC_066634.1:15442897-15546423 GCF_025201925.1 Gopherus flavomarginatus | reverse complement strand
TTCTTGTTCTATCATTGGAGGCTGAGGTGAACAAGTTTTCTCCTTCCTCCTGATGACAGCCTTTAGATACCTGAAAACTGCTATCATGTCCCCTCTCAGTCTTCTCTTTTCCAAACTAAACAAACCAATTCCTTCAGCCTTCCTTCATAGGTCATGTTCTCAAGACCTTTAATAATTCTTGTTGCTCTTCTCTGACCCTCTCCAATTTCTCCACAACTTTCTTGAAATGTGGTGCCCAGAACTGGACACAATACTCCAGTTGAGGCCTAACCAGCGCAGAGTAAAGCGGAAGAATGACTTCTCGTGTCTTGTTTACAACACACCTGTTAATGCATCCCAGAATCACGTTGCTTTTTTTGCAACAGTATCACACTGTTGACTCATATTAAGCTTGTGGTCCACTACGACCCCTAGATCTCTTTCTGCCATACTCCTTCCAAGACAGTCTCTTCCCATTCTGTATGTGTGGAAACTGATTGTTTCTTCCTAAGTGGAGCACTTTGCATTTATCTTTATTGAACTTCATCCTGTTTACCTCAGACCATTTCTCCAATTTGTCCAGATCATTTTGAATTTTGACCCTGTCCTCCAAAGCAGTTGCTATCCCTCCCAGTTTGGTATCATCCGCAAACGTAATAAGCATACTTTCTATGCCAACATCTAAATCGTTGATGAAGATATTGAACAGACCGGTCCAAAAACAGACCCCTGCGGAACCCCACTTGTTATACCTTTCCAGCAGGATTGGGAGCCATTAACAACTACTCTCTGAGTACGGTTATCCAGCCAGTTATGCACCCACCTTATAGTAGCCCATCTAAATGTACTTTCCTAGTTTATCTATAAGAATATCATGCGAGACTGTATCAAATGCCTTACTAAAGTCTAGGTATATCACATCCACCTCTTCTCCCTTATCCACAAGGCTCGTTATCCTATCAAATAACGCTATCAGATTAGTTTGACACGATTGTTCTTTACAAATCCATGCTGGCTATTCCCTATCACCTTACCACCTTCCAAGTGTTTGCAGATGATTTCTTTGATTACCTGCTCCATTATATTCCCTGGCACAGAAGTTAAACTAACTGGTCTGTAGTTTCCTGGGTTGTTTTTATTTCCCTTTTTATAGATGGGCACTATATTTGCCCCCTTCCAGTCTTCTGGAATCTCCCCCCGTCTCCCATGATTTCCCAAAGATAATAGCTAGAGGCTCAGATACCTCTTCTGTTAACTCTTTGAGTATTCTAGGATGCATTTCATCAGGCCCTGGTGACTTGCAGGCATCTAACTTTTCTAAGTGATTTTTTACTTGCTCTTTCCTTATTTTCTCTTCTAAACCTACCATCTTCCCGTAAGCATTCACTATACTAGACATTCCTTCAGATTTCTCAGTGAAGACTGAAACAAAGAAGTCATTAAGCATCTCTGCCATTTCCAAGTCTCCCGTTACTGTTTCCCCCTCCTCACTGAGCAGTGGGCCTACCCTGTCCTTAGTCTTCCTCTTGCTTCTAATGTATGACAGATACCAATGTCCTGGCTGTAGATGTTCCTCCACGGTGGCCTCAGGGCTGGAAGAGCTCCCACTCCCTTCTATTACCTGGGGGCTGCAGCAGGGGCACAGAGCTTCTCTGGTCTCACTCCTTTACCCCTGTCCCGCTGTGGCCCTGACACCAGAGAAGCTCTGTGCCCCTGCTGCAGCCTCTGCGCCATATCAGGGAGTGGGAGCTCCTCCAGCCCTGGGGCCACCGTGAGGGAGACTTTTCCAGGGGGACCCAATTTGGCCAGGGGCCCCCGGGACCCCGACAGCCTGGATGTAGGGTTATGTGCGACCACAGCCCCTCTATGTACCCCAGGAACATCTACAGCCAGGACATTGGTATCTGTGCCCCCCGAACCCGCAAAGCCCCCCAGGGACCTTTACAGCCAGTATGTTGGTATCTGTGCCCCCCATAAATCTCCTAAGCGCTCCAGGACCCCTCCAGTCTGCATGTAGGTATCTGTGACCCCCATAATTCTCCTATGCCCTCTGGGACCCCTCTAGTCTGCACGTAGGTATCTGTGACCCCCAGAAATCCCTGAATGCCCCAGGAACCCGTACAGCCTGGACTTAGGTATCTGTGACTCCAACGAACCTCCTAAACCACCCAAGACACCTCCAGCTATGACGTAGGTATCTGTTCCCCCCTCAACCCCCAATCCCCTGGGGACCCCTAGACCCTGGACGTAGGTATCTGTGTCAGCCCCGATCCCTTAAGCACTCCCATTACCCCTTTAGCCTGGACTTAGGTATCTGTGCTCCCACAACCACCCTAAACGTCCCAGTGACCCCTTCAGCCTGGACGTAACTACCTGTGACCCCCACGAACCCCCTAAGCCCCCAGGGATCCCTACAGCCTGGACACAGGTGTCTGAGCACCCCACAAATCCCCTAAGCTCCTCGGGACACATCCAGCCTGGATGTATCTGAGCCCCAAGTGAACCGCCTAATCTCCTCGGGACACCGACAGCCTGTACCTAGGTATCTGTGCCCCCCACAAACCCCTCTATACCCCCCGGACCCCTCCAGACTAGATGTAGGTATCTGTACCCCCACAGCCCCCCTGGGACTCCTACAGCCTGGAGGTTTGTATCTGTGCCCCTCATGAAACCCCAACCCCCCCTGTCCCCTCCAGACTGGACATAAGTATCTGTGCACCCCACGAACCCATAAGCACCTGTAGGACGCCTACAGCATGGACTTAGGTATCTGGGGGCCCCCAAAACCCCCTAAGCCCTCCAGGGACCCCTATAGCCTAGAGATAAGCATCTGTGCTCCCTGAACCCCATAAGCCCCCCCGGACCCATCCAGCCTGGACTTAGGTATCTGGCTTAGGGCTTTGGGGGGGCACAGATACCTACATCCAGGCTGGAGGGGTCCCGGGGGGCTTAGGGGGGTTGTGGGGGCCACAGCTATGTACGTCCAGGCTGCAGAGGTTCCAGGGAGTATAAGGAATTTTTGTGGACAGCAGAGATTCCTATCTCCAGGATCTAGGGGTCCCTGGGGGGCTTAGGGTTTTTTTGGGAGGCACAGATAACTATGTTCAGGTTGGAGTGGTTCCTGGGGGGTTTAGGGGGTTCCTAGGTCCATGCTGTAGGGGTCCCAGGGTGGATTAGGGGTCTTCTGAGTGGTACAGATACATACGTCTAGGCTGTAGGGGTCCCTGAGAGGCTTAGGGGGTTTGTGGGGGGCAGAGATACCTAAGACCCACAGGACCCCTCCAGCTTGTAGGTAGGTATCTGTGACCCCCAGAGCAACACAAAGACCCTCGGGACCCCTACAGCATAGATGTTTGTATCTGTGATCCCCACAAACTGCCTAAGCTACCCAGGGCCCCCTACAAGCGGGACATAGGTATCTGTTCCCCCCCAAAACACCTAATCCCCCCCGGAACCCCTTCAGCCTAGACGTAGGTATCTCTGACCACACGAATCCCTTAAGCCAAGACGGGACCCCTCCAGCATGGACATAGGTATCTGTGCCCCCACAACCCTCCTAAGACCCCCAAAACCCCTCCAGCCTAGACGCAGGTATCTGTGCCCCTCATAACCCTCCTAGGCCATGATGGGACCTCTCCAGCCTCAACATAGTTAACTGTGCCCTCACAACCCCCCTAAGCCCCGCGGAATGCCTCTAGCCTAGATGCAGGTATCTGTGCCCAACACAAACCGCCTAAGGCCCCCAGGACCCCTCTTGCCTGGATGAAGGTATCTGTGCCCCCCACAAACCCCTAAGCCCCCCCTGGATCCTTATACCCTGGACATAGGTATCTGTGCACCCTCACGAAACCACTGATCCTCCCAGCGACCCCTACAGCATGGACGTAGGTATCTGTACTCCAAGATGCCCAAAAGTAACCCCGGGACCCCTACAGCCTCGAAATAGGTATCTCCCCCCCCCACATCTCCTTAATAACCCCAGAACCCCTCCAGCCTGGTTGTGGATATTTGTGACCTCCAGGAACCCCCTAAGCCTCCCCAGGACTTCTCCAGCCTTGACATAGGTATCTCTGCCCCCAACAAGCCCCCTAAGACAAATAGGGGCCCCACCAGCCTGTTTGTAGGTGTGTGTATGAGGCACAAACACCCTAAGCTCCCCAGGGCCAGCTCCAACTGGGACGTAGGTATCTGCACAATCACAACCCCTTAAGTCCCCCAGGGACCCCTCCAGACCATACATAGGTTCTTGTTCCCCTCACCAACTCCCTAAACCCCCAGGGACCACTACAGCCTGGACTTATGCATTTGTGCTCACCACAACCCCCTAAGCCATCCAGGGACCTCTCCAGCCCGGAAGTAGATATTTGTGTCCCCCATGAAGCCCCTAATACCCACCGGAATGCCTCCAGCCTAGAAGTAGCTATCTCTGCCCCCCATGACCACTAAGCCCCCAGGGATCTCTAAAGCATCTACGTAGGTGTGATGCTCTGTGCATTTCCCTGAGTGGCCACACGGTGTCACTGTTGCTCCATGCAGGAAATGCTCTGTGCATTACCCTGCGTGGCCACATGGTGTCACTGTTGCACCATGAGGGAAATGCTCTGTGTACTACCCTGCGTCTCCACATGGTGCCACTGTTGCTCCATGCAGGAAATGATCTGTGCATTACCCTGCATGGCCACACGCTGTCACTGTTGCTCCTTGCGGGAAATGCTCTGTGCATTACCCTGCATGGCCACATGGTGTCACTGTTGCTCCATGCAGGAAAAGCTCTGTGCATTACCCTGCGTAGCCACACGGTGTCACTGTTGCTCCATGCAGGAAATGCTCTGTGCATTACCCTATATGGCCACATGGTGTCACTGTTGCTCTGTGAGGGAAATGCTCTGTGCATTACTGTGATGGAGTAGGGACTGTCTGTGTGGGGGATGGGAGAGCAGCAGGTGACCTTAGGACCGGACACGTGCTCAGCCTGTAACCTGAGCTAGGAAGGAGGGAGTGGGTCAGCACCTTTGCCCGGGAAGCTGGACAAAAGAAGGGGCTGGCTGGAGAGAGTTGGGTTAGTTCAGTTTTGGTTTTGGTCTGGGTGGTTGGAATTGAGGGAATCCCAAACTGGGAACTAAGTTTCCTGAAGCCCCAGAAGGACTCGAATGCGGGATCCTGCTTGTGCCTTCAAGTTCTGCTGTATCTTTCGCTCCTGTTGTCCAATAAACTTTCTGTTTTACCGGCTGGCTGAGAGTCACTTTGAGTCCCAGGAAGAGGGGTGCAGGACTGGACTCTCCCACACTCCGTGACAGACCCTAAGCCCCTCCAGGACCCCTGCAGCCTGGATGTAGGTATCTGTGCCCCCCACCAAATACCTAAGACCCCCGGAGACCCCTCCAGCCTGAACTTAGGTATCGGTGCCCCCCACAAGCCTCCTAAGCCCCCCAGGTACCTATACAGCCAGGACATTTGTATCTGTGCCCTATAGGGACTCCATAAGCCCCCCGGGACACTCCAGTGTGCACGTAGGTATATGTGCCCCCCAGAAACCCCCTCACCCCCCGGGACAGCTACAATCTGGACGTAGATATCTGTGCCCCTCATGAAACCTCTAACCCCCCCCCCCGGGACTGATACAGCCTGGACATACTTATCTGTGCCCACCCAAACCCCTAAGACAACCTGGTACCCGTACAGCCTGGACATAGGTATCTTGGGCCACCAAAAATCACCTAAGACTCCCAGGATGCCTCCAGCCTGGACGTAGGTATCTATGCCACCCACTAACCCTCTAAGCCCCCCTGGTACCACTAAAGCCTGGATGTACGAATATGTGCCCCCCACGAACCGCCTAAGCCCCCCTGGGACCCCTAGAGCCTGGAGATTGGTATCTGTGCCCTCCCCCAAAGCTCTCTAAGCCCCCCAGGGACATCTACAGCCTGGACGTAGGTATCTGTGCACCCCAAGGCCCCTAAGATCCCCCGGATCCCTACAGCCTGGATGTAGGTGTGATGATGCTGCCCGTGGGAGCCAGCTGAGGTCACTCAATCAGGGTGAACCGCAAACAAAACAGGACAGACAAATTCCAAACGCTGCTGGTTATTCTGATACTTAGATTTACCAAGCCAACACAAAACAGCTTCTGTTGTACCTTACTGGTTACTTAGAAGTTTAAACCACGCAGTTCCCTTAAAGTACCCAGACTCAGGCCTCCGTCCAGACACACCTGTCAGATATGATGATGATTCCTGAAAATCTTACTTCATCATGTTAAAGAAAAGATTCTTCTGATCCCAAAGGATCAGCTACATACCCAGGTTCAATTATAACTTAGATCTTACCTAAAATACATGCTATAGCCAATTCTTATTAACTAAGCTAAAATGTATTAGAAAAGAAAAGAGAGAGAGTGTTGGTTAAAAGATCAATAGACATATAGACTTGAATTCAATTCTTGAAGTTCAGATACATAGTAGAGGTGAGTTTGTAGTTGCCAAAAGTCTTTTTAGAAATAGTCCATACGTTATCGTCCAATTTCCATACTCAGGGTGGCTCCAGTCAATGACTGGGGATCTCAATCCTTGTGGCTTAAGGTTTCCCCCTCTTGAAACCCAAAGCAGATCTGAGATGAAGAAGGATCGTGTCCCAGGGTTCTTATACATTTCCAGCAGCCTTTCTGTCTCAGAAGACAATAGGCTTAACTCTCCTTCCAAGCATCCTAGCAATTAGTACAGAGTAATTTATTCATTAAACAGTTCAGATACAGATTACCACAACCTTCAAAGAGACACATAGACAATAATACTATTTCACTCAAGTATCATCATTAATGTTAATATTCCTTTTTTGCTCTTTGAATTAAAACTGTAGCAATAGACAAGACTTGTTTGCCTACATCACAAGACCTGAGCAAACATCTCCCCTTCTACCTCTAACAATGCAGACTTGCATTTCAAAGCTCTGTTAATTCACATATCTTGCTAACCAGTTCTTAAGGTTCACCCATGGGTCAGATCAGTCCGTGAGGTGAGTTAATTAACTCTTTCTGTCCCTGTCACCTTAATCAATGAGATATTATATTATACTTATAATGTCACAGTCGCGGTGAGTCAACTGCTGCAGCTCTCCATAGACTCTGCCTGTGTCTCTTACCGAGCTGGAGTACAGCTGTCGAGGGGAGAGCACTCGATGTGTTGCATCTACCCTAGACACGATATATCGACCCTCGCTGGATCGATCGCTGCCCACCGATTAGGCAGGTGGTACAGACATACCCCGAGTATCTGGTGATCGGAGCTGGACCCCGGAGGGGGACACATTGAAGGAACTCAGGAGCTAAGGTGCCTCTATTGTGAACTGTCAGGGCTGCTGTGGCTCAGAGGAGGGTGCTTGACTGCCTGGCAGGCTTAGGCGCCACAAGCCTGGGAGGCAAGAGAAGTGAAGCGGCCATGGTGTGCTCAGGGTGCTCGTGCTTGGAGCAGGGGTGAGCTGGGGCGAGGGGGGGTGCCGCAGGGCAAAGCGGGGGAGTTGCCACAAGAGGGGAGCCTCAGGGTGGAGGGGAGGAGCTGCCACGGGTGGGGCACCTCAGGGTGGGGGCGCAGGGGGGAGGGTGCAAGGTGGAAGTTTCGCCTAGGGAGCGAAACATCCTTGCACCAGCCCTGCCCCATGCCCTGCCTGCAGCCAGCCCTGCACCCCCTGCCCTGACCTGCCCGCAGCCATCCTCTGTCTCCAGACAGCCCTGCACCTTCTGCCCTGCCCACACCAGCCGCATCCTCCCTGCCCTACTTGCAGCCAGCCCTGCAGCAAAGCCCCTGACAAACCCCCAGCCCTGTCTCCAGCCATCTCCTGCCACACCCCCCTGTGGCCCTACCCAAAGCCAACCAGCCCCCCCACACACCCAGCCTGCACCAGCCCTGCACCCCCTGTCTGCAGCCAGCCCTGCATCCCCTGCCCTGTCTCCAGCCAACCCAATGCACCCCCCTGCCTGAAGCCAGCCAGCCCCGCACCCCTTACCCTGCCTGCAGCCAGACCCTACCTCCAGCCAGCCCCATGTCCACCGGTGCCCTGCAGTACCCAGGGCAGTAACCCTGCACTTCTGCTTCAATGAGGGGGGCAGGGAGAAGCTGGTACCCACATATGTGCACACCCTAGGGTGACCAGACAGCAAGTGTGAAAAATCGGGACAGGGTGTGGGAGGTAATAGGATCCTAGATAAGAAAAAGACCCCAAAATTCGGACTGTCCCTATAAAATAAGGACATCTGGTCACCCTAGCACACCCCCAGGACTCCTGAGTTCCATTGCTGGGTTTCCTATTGGTTTCACTGCTGGTTGTTTTCCTTTTCCTGGGGGACTTTGCGCAAGCTGCTTCCCCCTCTAGGGCTCTGTCCCCGGCAATGAAATGGGGATTTCATACTTTCCCGCTATTGGAAAGTGCTGGGAGAATCTCCCAGCAAAAGTTGCTCTGACAGTGCTAAGCAGCATCTGACCATTCAAGGTCAGAGCGCACTGCCCAGGAGGAGTGTTTGGCTCTGGGGTTTCACTTCAGCCCAGTGTAGAGAGAGGGGCCCAGCCATGGAGTTTGGTTCAAGAAGACCAAGTGTCCAATTTGTTAAGGACGTTTTGAATTTCAATCCTGTGCTCCAAAGTGATTGGTGTCAGCTGCAAATTTTAGAAGCATGGTCTGCACTGCATTTTCCAAATCATTCATGAAAATAATAAATAGTACCGGACTCCGGACTGATGCCTGCCAGACCCACTAGGTACACCCTCTCCATTGGACAGCCAAATATGGAGAAGGGCTCCTGGAGTCTGGGCTTTCAACCAGCTCTGCACCCACATTACACTGATTGCAGCTGGACTGCATTTCCCTCGTTTGCTTGTGAGAATGTCCTACAGGACAGTGTGAAAAGCCTTAGTATCTGCAAGCTAGATCCCATCTACTGTTTACTCACCTACACCAGGCCCGGAACCCTGCCAAAGAAGGAATGAGGATTGGTTTGGAATGATTTGTTCTTGACAAATCCATGCTCACTCGTCCTAAGAACCAAATTATCCTGTAGGAGCTGCTGACCAACTGAGTGTTTAAGAATGTATTCCAGTATCTCTCCAGCTATGGCAGTCAGGCTAGCTAGTCTGTAAGTCCCAGGGGTCTCTTTGTTCCCCTTTGAAAGATAGGTCCTGTCTTGTTCATGGATGGGAAGATGTTCTTTTTCAGGGATCTCAGACGAGAACTGGGGCACAACACCTGGTTTGTTAAGGCTACAAAAACGGAGGCAGGAACCTCTTCTCTCCTGCTGGCAAAGAACCCCAGGTACCTAAAAGATAGGGATTCACATCCTTGAAAGGGCTTTAAAAAGGCAGTGGGTAAAAAGTTTGGCCCCGACCATTTCTTGTTTCCACAGACTAGACACTTTAGCAAACTTTAGAATTCCTTGGTGCAAAAACACCGTGAAACTCCCCTTTCTCCTTCACAGAGGGCTTCAACACCCCTTTTCTCACTCAGGCTCACAACTGCCCAGAATTACAGAACTGTTCCTGTTCCCATTGGACAAATGGGAGGAGCCTGAGGTACAGAGAAGGGAGGTGACCTACCCAAGGGCCTACACAGCAAGGCGGTGGCAGAGCCAGAAAGAGAAGCCGCCAGTCAGACTCCTGTTCTAACAGACAACAAATCCCCCCAGAGGCAGGGATAGAGCTCAGGAATTGAGATGGTGGGAAAATTTCATTCCAACCGTTTCTGTCCAAATATCCCATTCAGACTAAACCAGTTTGTTTCTCAGAATCATAACAAGTGAGATGGAAGTTCTTTGCAAAAAGATTTTGTTGCAAAAGAAAAGCATCTCCTGTTTGTCACAGTGTGTTAAATTGTGTCATCACACACAAGGAGGAGACACTTAGATCTTGAAAATTAGATAAGATGCTTCAGTCTGAGCTAAGTCATTGCTGCTCTTAACAATTCCAAAATAAAAAAATACAAATAAAAAAGACTGTTTCAGCTAATCTATTATGTCATAATCTGCTCTGAGTAAACGTGATGGGACACCTCATATTATGCACTACTCTTAGTGACACTCTCCAATGGATCCCCATCCTCCACCCACCATGAGGTAGGTAAGAGTGGATCATTATTATCCCTACTTGAAAGAGGGAGAAGCTAAGGCTGAGAAAGGAGAACTGACTTGTCTTAGGTCACACAGCCAGGCAGTGGCAGAGTTGGGAATAGGACCCAAGAGCCCTGATTTTCAAACCAACCATCGGATCTTGAATTTCAGACATTGAATGACCTGAATAATGTGCTCTCAGATGAGCTCCAGACCAACAACAGTGCACAGTAATTATTCAGCAAGTATTTGAGGAGAACTGCAATGTTAGAGAGAATCATCAACTGCTCAGAGACAATTAATGCAGAGAAGCAACAAAATATGTCAAACATAGAACTGGTTCTGACTTATTTCCTTGTTCTTAAAAGAGAACAACATGGACCTGAGTCTCCTCCCTGTCAATATCCCCCTGCTCAGCCAATCAGGATAGAGACTGAGGATGGGAGGCTGAGGATTCTTACCAGAGAGCCCAAAAAATGGCCCAGGTGACTGCTGGGGATCACTGCCCAAGCACTATTTCAGTCCCACATTTTTGGGTGGATCTCTCACAGTGGGGGCTGCAGAGCACTCCCCCGCAACACACACACACACACAGAAGCACACCTCCTGGTGTTGAGAGGGGAATAGGAAAAAGGAGATAAGAAGCAAGAGAAGAAGAGAAAGGAGGGAAGGATGGATGGAGGAAAAGCTGAAACAAAAAGGACAAACCTTTATGTCCACACTGATTCTAAGGGACAAAATCCCAGGTGCGCAATAAAATTCTGCCTCCTTAAGCTCGTGTTTTCCATGTCTAGAATTCAACTCTCACCAGATGGATCAGACTGAACAGGTTTCAAACCTCCAGGAGGCTCTTACCTTCTAAACAGGGACGGCTGTTTTCTAGTAAAATCACTACAAGGGAAGGAGAAAACTCAAAAGAGGTTCCTCCTGGTGCTCACATCTGTGAACACGAATACTTTATCAGTCCTCAAGGAGAGACCTGGAGAAGGAGACTTGCTGACGCAAAGCCACAGGGGTCTCTGAGGTTTCCCTGGCCCCTCGCCCCTGTCCTGCCTGGCTGATGTCAGCATCTCTCTGTGAGGTCACCACCTCCCCACCACCTTGGACCAATAGTCTGAGGTCCTGCAAAAGGCCTTTGTGATGTCACTGCCACACCCCTCCCTTGCTGTGCTAATGTCCTACCCCAGGCCAGGCACTTTGGAGGTTTGAGCTACTCCCTGTGGATCACCTCACTCAAGGAGTGTTCGTTCTAGGCAGCAAGCCGGCTAGACAGTAGAACATCAGATGCTGCTCCCAATGCTACGCTCCGTTTTTCAGAAATTAGTCGACTTTTTGGCCAGAAGAAACCATTAGAGCATCTAATCATATAATCATAGAATATTAGGGTTGGAAGGGACCTCAGGAAGTCATCTAGTCCAATCCACTGCTCAAAGCAGGACCAATCCCCAACTAAATCATCCCAGCCAGGGCTTTGTCAAGCCTGCCCTTAAAAACCTCTAAGGAAGGAGATTCCACCACCTCCCTAGCCATCCCATTCCAGTGCTTCACCACCCTCCTAGTGAAAAAGCTTTTTTCCTAATATCCAGCCTAAACCTCCCCCACTGCAACTTGAGACCCTTACTCCTTGTTCTCTCAGCTGCTACCACTGAGACCAGTCTAGGTCCATCCTCTTTGGAACCCCCTTTCAGGTACTTAAAAGCAGCTATCAAATCCCCCTTCAGTCTTCTCTTCTTCAGACTAAACAAGCCCAGTTCCCTTAGCCTTTCCTCATTAGTCATGCGCTTCAGACCCCTGATCATTTTTGTTGCCCTCTGCTGGACTGTTTCCAATTTTTCCACATCCCTCTTGTAGTGTCGGGCCCCAAACTGGACACAGTACACCAGATGAGGCTTCACCAATGCCGAATAGAGAGGAATGATCACATCCCTCGATCTGCTGGCAATGCCCCTACTTATACAGCCCAGAATGCCGTTAGCCTTCTTGGCAACAAGGGCACACTGTTGACTCATAGCCAGCTTCTCGTCTAGTGTAACCCCTAGGTCCTTTTCTGCAGAACTGCTTCCTAGCCATTTGGTCCCTAGTCTGTAACAGTGAATGGGATTCTTCCGTCCTAAGTGCAGGACTCAGCACTTGTCCTTGTTGAACCTCATCAGGTTTCTTTTGGCCCAGTTCTCTAATTTGTCTAGGTCCCTCTGTATCCAATCCCTACTCTCCAGTGTATCTACCACTCCTCCCAGTTTAGGGTCATCTGCAAACTTGTTGAGGGTGCAATCCACACCATCCTCCAGATCATCAATGAAGATATTGAACAAAACCAGCCCCAGGACTGACCCTTGGGGCACTGCGCTTGAAACCGGCTGCCAACTAGACATGGAGCCGTTGATCACTACCCATTGAGCCTGACGATCTAGCCAGCATTCTATCCACCTTACAGTCCATTCATCCAGCTCACACTTCTTTAACTTGCTGGCAAGAATACTATGGGAGACCGTATCAAAAGCTTTGCTAAAGTCAAGGAATAACACATCCACTGCTTTCCCCTCATCCACAGAGCCAGTTATCTCCTCATAGAAGGTAATTAGGTTAGTCAGGCATGACTTGCCCTTGGTGAATCCATGCTGACTGTTCCTGATCACTTTCCTCTCCCCTAAGTGCTTCAGAATTGATTCCTTGAGGACCTGCTCCATGATTTTTCCAGGGACTGAGGTGAGACTGACTGGTCTGTAGTTCCCTGGATCCTCCTTCTTCCCTTTTTATAGATGGGCACTACAGTAGCCTTTTTCCAGTCATCCGGGACCACCCCTGATCACCATGAGTTTTCAAAGATAATGGCCAATGGCTCTGCAATCACATCCGCCAACTCCTTTAGCACCCTCGGATGCAGCGCATCCGGCCCCATGGACATGTGCTCGTCTCCAGTTTTTCTAAATAGTCCCGAACCACTTCTTTCTCCATAGAGGGCTGGTCACCTTCTCCCCATGCTGTGCTGCCCAGTGCAGCAGTCTGGGAGCTGACCTTGTTTGTGAAGACAGAGGCAAAAAAAGCATTGAGTACATTAGCTTTTTCCACATCCTCTGTCCACTAAGTTACCTCCCTCATTCAGTAAGGGGCCCACACTTTCCTTGACTTTCTTCATGTTACTAACATACCTGAAGAAAGCCTTCTTGTTACTCTTAACATCTCTTGCTAGCTGCAACTCCGAGTGTGATTTGGCCTTCCTGATTTCACTCCTGGATGCCTGAGCAATATTTTTATACTCCTCCCTGGTCATTTGTCCAATCTTCCACTTCTTGGAAGCTTCTTTTTTGCGTTTAAGATCAGCAAGGATTTCACTGTTAAGCCAAGCTGGTCACCTGCCATATATACTATTCTTTCTACACATTGGGATGGTTTTTTCCTGCAACCTCAGTAAGGATTCTTTAATCCTTTAGAGGATTGGAACTGATTTCAGTGGAGTCACATGTTTGCTAGGTTTTCATGCATTTGCACAGGAAAATATTGAGTGTTTCCATTCATTTCAGGGATCCCTATTCAGTGGAACTCCTCAACATAATGGAAATGAAATTATTTTTGTTGAAGGAAGAAGTTTGTAAGGTGGCAAAGGGATTTGAACCAAGACCCCTTTGATTTTCAGTCAAATACTCTACTACTGAGTTACACCCCCATGGCTGCTGTGGAGGTAAATCGGTGATCTTAAAGATTTTGAAGGACAGCGAGGGGTGGGGGGACCATGGCTGCACACAGGCAAGCTGCATAGGGGCCAGGGCGGTATCCACATTGCTGTAGAAGACCCTCCCTCTCTTCCCAGGTAACACGCAGCAGTGATATATCTGACAGTAGGAAACCCTGTTGAGAATTTAGGGATACTTGAGCGTAGGGCACCAGGTTCGCGGTCCCTCCCCCCTCAGCCCCGCAGTGCTCTCCGGTCTCCCCCCCTCCTTTCCAGCAGGCAGCCAGCCCCGCAGTGCACTCCGGTCTCCCCCCCTCCTTTCCAGCAGGCAGCCAGCCCCACGGTGTGCTCCGGTCTCCCCTCCACCCTTTCCAGCAGGCAGCCAGCCCAGCGGTGCGTTTCCCCCCCTCAGCAGCAGGCCAGCAGTTCCGCGGACCCCCCCCCCCCGCCAGCAGCTCGCCACCTTCATGTTCCCTACTGTCCCCTGTGCAGGCCACCAGCTACCTCCTGTACCCAGTGCAGATAAACCCCAGTGAGCCATCAGTCAGTTCCCCCTCCCAGGTGAAGTCGGGGAAGAAACTCTCACCCCATTGCTCGACATGCCTTCACTTCCCTGGCCTCTCTGTGTTATGTTAGGTATGTGGGAATGATGCTACAAAAAGTCTAAAAACTCCTTCAGTGTGTGATAATAAACAATGTAGCCTCTGTGTATTACATGTTTCTATCTGTTTTCTTTAGTGACCTTGACTAATGCAGCCGGATCACCACCCTCACGTCGCTTGCAGAACTTGAGAAAAAATCCAAGAAAATCAAAAGAGGAGTTGATTAAAGCAGTAATGAATCACTACAACAGAGAAAGTAGGAAGATGCAGGAATGGAGAGAGAAAATGTATGAGTGGAGGCAAACAGAAAGCAGGAGAAAGGAATTCGCTACCAAAAAAACCTCAAAGCACATGATAAGCCTCCTGGCTCACCAAACTGACACTTTTGAGTCTCTCGTAGCCATGCAGGCAGATCTGTACCGTGGTAACTCACACCCCTCCCAAAGCTCTCTTTCTTGTTCCCCAGTATTTGCACAAAACACCTTTCTCCAGCAGCAAGTTTCTTATTACCCCCAGCTGCCCCCAACACCTGTACCATCACCTTCCAGCCCTGATAACTACAATTCTTACCCTGTGCACTCCACCCCCATTACCCTGCAGCATAGTAATCCTGAAGTGCAGCAGACATTGAACAGTAATCCAAACAGGACATATTCAAACCTCTGAATGTACAGTCCACCACCCTCACCCCCCTGGCCTTTTATGTACTGTACTTTGAATAAAGGATTTTATGGCTTTTACAATACATTTTATTATTGCAGGAAGTGGTAAATATTGTACCCCAAGGTAGAAAGGAGCACAGCAAAGGCACCAAACATTACTGTTAGCTCTCAGCATCAAATTGCTCCCTTAAGGCATCCCTAATCCTTGAAGCCCTTTCCTGGGCCTCTCTAGTAGCCCTGCTCTCTGGCTGTGCAAATTCATCCTCTAGGCGTCGAACCTCGGAGGTCCATTCCTCACTGAATCTTTCACCCTTCCCTTCACAAATATTATGGAGGGTACAGCACGTGGATATAATAGCGGAGATGCTGCTTTCCCTCAAATCTAGCTTCCCATAAAGACACCTCCAGCGCCCTTTCAAACGGCCAAAAGCACACTCCACAGTCATTCTGCACCGGCTCAGCCTGTAGTTGAACCGGTCCTTGCTCCTGTCAAGCTTCCCTGTATACGGTTTCATGAGCCATGGCATTAAGGGGTAAGCGGGGTCTCCAAGGATCACAGTGAGCATTTCGACATCCCCTACTGTGATCTTGTGGTCTGGGAAAAAAGTCCCGGCCCTCAGCTTCCTGAACAGGGCACTGTTCCGAAAGATGCGTGCATCATGCACCTTTCCAGGCCATCCTGAGTAAATGTCAGTGAAACGCCCACGGTGATCCACAAGCGCTTGCAGAACCACAGAGAAATACCCCTTGCGATTCACGTACTCTGATGCCAGGTGGGGTGGGGACAGAATAGGAATATGCGTCCCATCTATTGCCCCTCCACAGTTAGGGAAACCCATTTGTGCAAAGCCATCCACAATGTCTTGCACGTTCCCCAGAGTCACAGTTCTTCTTAGCAGGGTGCGATTAATGGCTGTGCAAACTTGCATCAGCACCATTCCAACGGTGGACTTTCCCACTCCAAACTGGTTCACCACCGATCGGTAGCTGTCCGGAGTTGCCAGCTTCCAGATTGCAATAGCCACCCGCTTCTCCACTGGCAGGGCAGCTCTCAATCTCGTGTCCCTGCGCTGCAGGGTAGGAGCGAGCTCAGCACACAGTCCCATGAAAGTGGCTTTTCTCATCTGAAAGTTCTGCAGCCACTGCTCGTCATCCCACGCTTGCAGGACGATGTGATCCCACCACTGAGTGCTGGTTTCCCGAGCCCAAAGGCGCTGTTCCACGGTGCTAAGCACGTCTGTTACTGCCACAAGCAATTGAGTGTCTTGAGCATCAGGAGTTTCAATATAATCATCTGACTCCTCACTGTCACTTTGCAGCTGAAGGAATAGCTCCACTGCCATGCGTGATGTGCTGGCAACATTCATCAGCAAGGTCCTCAGCAGCTCAGGCTCCATTTGTAACAGAAATCTCAGAAATCGCACTGCAGACTCACAATGCCGCCAAACTGCTCGGAATGTGTAGCAAAGCACCACGGGTCGTTGGAACAGGAAGCGGAAAGACCAGCACACTTCCTTCCCCTTCCCACAAGCCACAGCGCAAAAATGGGATGAAGTGTTCTGTGGGATAGCTGCCCACAATGCACCACTCCCAACAGCGCTGCAAGTGCTGCAAATGTGGCCACACTGCAGCGCTGGCCCTACACAGCTGTACGAACACAGCTGTAACTACCAGCGCTGCAAAACTGTAAGTGTAGCCATGGCCTAACTCCAGATTCACTTCTGAGACATTAGACAGACTTTCAGAAACTTCATTCCCAGACACACTGCTTTCTTGAACAGACAAACTGCTATTACCCACCAGGTTAGACACCCCCTCTCCCTGACTATAGCAAAACTGGTTAAACACAGAAAACTGCTCTGAGTAATACCACATATCAACATAGTTATAAGCTGGATTTTCAAGAGGATACAGTTTCTGCTGTTCTTTCCTTGCTTCTTTGACTTGGAGCTGAAGTCTGGCAGTTTCTTGTTGCATCTTGTGAGTCTCCTGTTCCAGCTTGTGTTGTCTCTGTCGAGCTTTCTCCTCAGCAGCCAGTAATTCCAGACGCCCCTTACGAGCATTCTCTTCTCTCTCATCAGCCTCCTCCTTTCTTTCAGCAGCTTCTTCCTCCAGATGGGCCAAGGCTTGCTTCTCTCTCATTCGAATTTCTGCCAGTTTTTGCTCATGTTCAAACTGCAGGCTGTCCATCAGGGCTTGCAGTTTCATTGCTTTTGCTGATGCCTTCTGTCTCTTGGTCACTGATCTTTAATCAACCAAATTCTCAATCCCAAATCTCAAATTTGGATAGCGTGGGATTCTGACCCAAAGCCTAATTGACGTGGTTCTGTGGATCCTTGCACGTCTATGCCACTGTGACGGTGCTGCTCGTGGGAGCCAGCTGAGGTCACTCAATCAGGGTGAACTGCAAACAAAACAGGACAGACAAACCCCAAATGCTGGTGGTTAGTTCAATACTTAGATTTACCAACCAGCACAAAAGAGCTTCTATAGTACCTCACTGGTCACTTAGAAGTCCAAACCATGCAGTTCCCTTAAAGTGCCAAGCCTTAGGCCTCCGTCCAGAAACACCTGTCAAACATATGATGATGATTCCTGAAAATCTTACTTCATCATATAAAAGAAAAGGTTCTTCCAATCCCAAAAGATCAGCCACATACCCAGGTCCAATTACAACTTAGATCTTACCCAAAATACACGCTTATAGCCAATACTTATTTACTAAGCTAAAATTTATTAGTAAAGAAAAGAGAGAGAGTGTTGGTTAAAAGATCCATATACAGACAGACTTGAATTCAATTCTTGAGATTTAGATACATAGTAAAGGTGAGCTTGTAATTGCCAAAAGTCCTTTTAGAAATAGTCCCTACGTTATAGTCCAATTTCCAGATGCAGGGTGGCTCCAGTCAATGACTGGGGATCTCAATCCTTGTGGCTTAAAGTTTCCCCCTCTTGAAACTCAAAGCAGATCTGAGATGAGGAAGGATCGTATCCCAGGCTTCTTATACATTTCCCGCAGCCTTTCGGCCTTTCGGCTTAACTCCTTCTCCCAAACACCGTGGCCATTAGCACAGAGTAATTTATCCATTAAACAGTTGAGATACAGGTTACCATAACGTTCAAAGAGACATATAGACAATAAAACTATTTCACTCTAGTATGATCTTAAATGCTAATATTCCCTTTTTTTGATCTTTGAATTAAAACTAGAGCAATAGACAAGACCTGTTTGCTGACATCCCAAGACCTGAGCAAACCTCTACCCTTCTACGTCCAACAATGCAGACTTGCATTTCAAAGCTTTATTCATTTACATATCTTGCTAACCAGTCCTTAAGGTTCACCCATGGGTCAGGTCAGTCGGTGAGGTGAGTTAATTAACTCTTTCTGGCCCTATCACCTTTCACTGAGATATTATATTATACTCATAACACCACAGGTGGGGCGCTGGCTTCCCTCTGCAACTCCGGGAGGAGAGTGGGGAGTGGCAGTTCAAGCGGGGGCTGGGCTCTGGGTTCCCTCCCTAGCTCCATGAAGGGCCTGGGGAGCGGAGGTACCAGAGGGGGTGAGGCACCGGCTCCCCTCCCCAGCTCTGGAAGGGGCCTGGGCAGTGGCAGTTCGAGCGGTGGCAGGATACTGGCTTCTCTTGCTAGCTCTGGGAGGGGCCTGTGGATTGACTATTCGAAAGGGGGAGGGGCGCTGACTTCTCTCCCTGACTGTGAGAGGGGCCTGGGCTGCGGCAGTTGCAGCAGGGGCAGGGCGCTGCCCCCCCTTCCCAGCCTGTGAGAGGACAGGGCAGCAGCCGTTCCAGCGGGGGCGGGGCGCTGCCCCCCCTCCCCAGCTCTGCGAGGAAACTCACCGATGGCCATTGGGGAGGGGGTAGGGCTCTGCCTTCCGTCCCCAGCTCTGAGAGGTGAATGGGGAGCGGCCATTGCCACGGAGGCGGGTCGCTGGGTTCCCTTGCCGGCTCTGCGAGGGGACTGGGGTGCAGCCGTTCCTGTGGGGGCGGGGCGCTGCCTTCCCTGAGCAGCTCTGTGAGGGGACTTTGGAGCAGCCATTCTAGCGGAGGCGGGACACTGGGTTCCCTCCCCAGCTCTGCGAGGGAACTGGCGAGCGTCCGCTCCAGGGGGGCAGGGTGCTGGGTTCCCTCCCAAGGTCTGCGAGGGGACTGGGGAGCGGCCTTTTGTTTAGAGGAGGGGTGCTGCCTTCCCTCCCCGGCTCTGCAAGGGAACTGGGGAGTGCCCGTTCCAGTGGGGATGGGGCGCTGCCTTCCCTCCTGTTGCTGGTACAGACAGTGCCCGAGGCCAAGCAACAGCGGTTCGTGGCCCAGTGTGCTCAGCTCGAATAAAAACACCAGGGTGGAGAAGCAAAGCACAAGTTTATTTGAGCTCAAATAAGGTGCAAGGGAGAATACAATCTCAAATCCTGCACACACACATAAGCGGCTTTTCCCTTTTTAAATTCTTTTTCTTTTCCCCCCCTCCTTTCCCTGTAGGTAAGCGCAGGTGCATTAAGTAACCTTGGCTGCGACAGCTCGTTAGTAAGTTTTCCTTCTGCCAGTTATCTTGTCCTTCAACACGGAGGCCTTATTACTACTGCTTCAGACCGGTTTGACCTGTGCTGCAACTGATAGCTTTCTAAGTTGAGTGGAGTTCAACATGGAGGGACTTTGGTTCGCTTTGGCCTAGAACAGGAGGGCTTCATCGACATTCGTGGCCTTCCACCCACCCGAGTTACCTAGGGTTATGCCTAGTGACACCAACACTCCCTAGTTCTGAGAGGGAACTGGGGAGCGGCCTTTCCCACGGGGGTGGGGTGCTGGGTTCCCTCCCCAGCTCTGCCAGGGGACTGGGCAGCCGCCGTTCCTGCGGGGGCGGGGCACTGGAATCCCTCCCCAGCCCTGCGAGGGGATTTTGGAATGGTCGTTCCTGCGGGGTTGGGAAGCTGCCTTTACTCCTCAGTTCTGCCAGGGGACTAGGGAGCGACTGTTCCAGTGGGGGCGGGGCACTGGATTTCCTCCCCAGCTCTGCAAGGGGACTGGAGACCATCCGTTTCAGTGGGGGCAGGGCGCTGGGTTACCTCCCTGCTCTGCGATGGGACTGGACAGCGACCATTCTAGCGGGGGCAGGGCATTGGTTCCCTCCCCACTTCTGCCAATGGACTGGTGAGCAGCCTTTCCAGCGAGGGAGGGGCGCTGGGTTCACTCGCCATCCTTGCTAGGGCACTGGGGAGCAGCTGCTCCAGCGGGGGCGGGGCGCTACCTTCCCTCCCCGGCTCTGCCAGGGGAATGAGGAGAGGCCGTTCCAGAGGGGGTGGGGGCTACCTTCCCTCTCAGGCTCTGGGAGGGGACTGGGGAACCTGCGTTCCAGTGGAGGAGGTGCGCTGGGTTCCACTCCCATCTATTCCAGCAGACTGGGAAGTGGCTGGTCCAGAGGGTGCGGGGCAGTGCCTTCCCGCCCCTGCTCTGCCAGGGGACTGGGGAGCCTCCGTTCCTGCTGGGGCGGCATGCTGAATTTCCTCCCCGCCTCTGCGCAGACTAGGAAGCAGCAGCTCCAGCAGGGGTGGGGCTCTAGATTCCCTCCCCAGCTCTGCGAGGGGAATGGGGAGAGGCTATTCGAGGGGGGCAGGGCCCTGCTTTCCCTCCCCAGCTCTGCTAGGGGACTGGGGAGCGGCCGTTCCTGTGGGGGCAGGGTGCTGGATTCCCTCCTCAGCTCTGCCAAAAGACAAGAGAGCGGCCGTTCGAGCGGGGGCTGGGTGTTGTGTTCCCTCCCCAGCACTGCGAGGGGACTGGGGAGTGGCCGTTCCTCCAGGGGCGGGTGCTGGGTTCCCTATCCACCTCTGCGAGGGGACTGGGGAACGGCCGTTCCTGCGGGGGCGGGGTGCTGGGTTCCCCTCCCAGCTCTATATGGGAACTGAGCAGCTCTCATTCCTGTGGGGGTGGGGCGCTGGGTTCCCTCCCGAGCTCTGCCAGGGGACTGGGGAGCGGCCGTTCCTGCGGGGTCAAGGCACAAGGTTCCCTCCTCAGCCCTATAAGGGGACGGTGTAGCGGCTGATCCAGCTGGGACGGGGCGCTGCCTTCCCTCTCCAGCTCTGCGAGGGGACTGGGGAGTTCCAGTTCCAGTGGGAGAGGGGCGCTATCATCCCTCCCCGGCTCTGTGAGGGGACTGGGGAGCGGCCATTCCTGTGGGGGTGGGGCGTTGTCTCCTCTCCACAGCTCTGCGAGGGGATTGGGGCGCTGTCTCCTCTCCCCAGCTCTGCGAGGTGACTGGGGTGTGGCCGTTCAAGCGAAGTTAGGGTGCTGGGTTCCCTTCCTAGCTCCACCAGGAGACTGGGGAGCGGCCGTTAAAGCGGGGGAGAGGCGCTACCTTCTCTCCCCAGCTCTGCGAGGTTTCACGGAGTCCCCAGGCGATGCTCTGGAACTGCTCCCCACAAAGCCAGGCAGGACTTTGGGAAGCCTTCTCTCCCTTGGAGCAGACTTGTTCAGGGCAAGAAGCTCACGTCTTTACCTCCTTTGTCTCTCCTTGGAGCGTTCAGCATCCTCTGCCCCTCCGTGCGCTTCCCACAGCGAGTCCCCCCCAGCAGGGTCCTGAGGAAGCCACAGGGTCCTGCACCCCCACTTTGCAGTCAGATGTGACTCTCAGCCAGCCAGTAAAACAGGGGTTTATTTGATGACAGGAACAGGGTCTAAAATAAAGCTTGTAAGTACAGCAAACCGAACCCCTCGGCCAGGTCCATCCTGGGGTGCAGTGAACCAGACCCCCACGTCCTCCCTCAGCCAACTCCAGCCTAACAGAAACAGAAATAGTGATCTGAGTAACTATAGGCCTGTTAGTTTGACATCTGTAGTATGTAAGGTCTTGGAAAAAAATTTGAAGGAGAAAGTAGTTAAGGACATTGAGGTCAATGGTAATTGGGACAAAGTACAACATGGTTTTACTAAAGGTAGATCGTGCCAAACCAACCTGATCTCCTTCTTTGAGAAGGTGACAGACTATTTAGACAAAGGAAATGCGGTAGACCTATTTTACCTCCATTTCAGTAAGGCATTTGATACGGTTCCACATGCGGAATTATTAGTCAAATTGGAAAAGATGGGGATCAATATGAGAATTGAAAGGTGGATAAGGAACTGGTTAAATGGGAGACTACAACGGGTCATACTGAAGGGTGAACTGTCAGGCTGGAAGGAGGTTACTAGTGGAGTTCCTCAAGGATCGGTTCTGGGACCAATCTTATTTAACCTTTTTATTACCGACCTTGGCACAAAAAGCGGGAATGTGCTAATAAAGTTCGCGGATAACACGAAGCTGGGGGGTATTGCTAACACGGAGAAGGACCGGGATATCATACAGGAAGATCTGGACGACCTTGTAAACTGGAGTAATAATAATAGGATGAAATTTAATAGTGAAAAGTGCAAGGTCATGCACTTAGGGATTAATAATAAGAACTTTAGATATAGATTGGGGACGCATCAGTTGGAAGCAACAGAGAAGGAGAAGGACCTTGGGGTATTGGTAGATCACAGGATGACTATGAGCCGCCAATGTGACATGGCCGTTAAAAAAGCTAATGCGGTTTTAGGATGCATTAGGTGAGGTATTTCCAGCAAAGTAAAGGAGGTGTTAGTAACGTTATATAAGGCGCTGGTGAGACCCCACCTGGAATACTGTGTGCAGTTCTGGTCTCCCATGTTTAAGAAGGATGAATTCACATTGGAACAGGTTCAGAGACGGGCTACTAGGATGATCCGAGGAATGGAAAACCTGTCATATGAAAGGAAACTCAAAGAGCTTGGCTTGTTTAGTCTAGCCAAAAGAAGGCTGAGGGGGGATATGCTTGCTCTTTATAAATATATCAGAGGGATTAATGTTAGGGAGGGAGAGAAATTATTTAAGCTTAGTACCAATGTAGACAGAAGAACGAATGGGTATAAATTGGACACTAGGAAGTTTAGACTTGAAATTAGACGAAGTTTTCTAACCATTAGAGGAGTGAAGTTCTGGAACAGCCTTCCAAGGGGAGTAGTGGGGGCAAAAGACATATCTGGCTTTAAGATTAAGCTTGATAAGTTTATGGAAGGGATGGTATGATGGGAGAGCCTAATTTTGGCAATTGATCTTTGATTATCGCCAGATAAGTATGCCCAGTGGTTGGTGATGGGATGGGATCTGAGTTACTGCAGAGAATTCTTTCCTGAGTGCTGGCTGGTGAGTCTTGTCCACATGCTCAGGGTTTAGCTGATCGCCATATTTGGGGTCGGGAAGGAATTTTCCTCCAGGGCAGATTGGCACAGGCCCTGGAGGTTTTTCGCCTTCCCCTGCAGTGTGGGGCATGGGTCACTTGCTGGTGGATTCTCTGCAGCTTGAGGTCTTCAGACCACAATTTGAAGACTCCAATAACTCGGGCATAGGTTAGGAGTTTGTTATAGAAGTAGATGGGTAGGTTTCTGTGGCCTGCTTTGTGCAGGGGGTCGGACTAGATGATCACATTGGTCCCTTCTGACCCTAGAATCTATGAATCTATGAATCTATAACAACCCCCTCCAGCCCCTCTTCTCTGCTCAGTTCCTTTTTCGGGCCAGGAGGTCACCTGATCTCTTTGTCTCCAACTCCTTCAGTTGACACGTTTGCAGGGGAGAGGCCCAGGCCATAAGTTGCTAGGAGACAGAGTGTCAGGCATTTAGGTGCACTGGCCCTTTGCTCTGCCAGATACTTAAGAACTGCATAGGGGACACTGAGGCACCAGAGAAAACATTAAGAACCTTCCCAGTTCGTCACATCTCTCCCCTCTTTGAGACCGAACTGAGCCAGGTCACTCCAGCCAGTGGCCTGGGGAAGTTTGAACTCACCAACGTTCCCATGGATGCCCCAGCATCTCTCCCATTCCTCGGTGTGAGTTACACCAGGACAGTTCAGTCTCACGCCCTCCCTTAGGTTGAGTGTGCTTGATGGCACTCGCAGGCTGCATGTGGGAAGGTTTATGCGGCTTGAACCATTTTGCTACCCCAATACCCCTGGGGTTCAATCTGGGACAGTGTTTTCTCCCAGCACTCTGGGCTGCGATTCGGGCTCTCTTAGTTAAGAGCTCCCATCTTTGCCTTGGCCAGCTCTGGGCTTGGGCAGCTGCTTTCCACCTTGTGGCCCAGATACAACACCTCTGCCGTTCCCACCTTACACTTTCCAGCTTTTACCATCAGTCCCACCTCCTTGAGGCAGCCCAGCCCCCTCTTCACCTGGGACATCTGTTCCTTCCAGGTTTGGCTAAAGATGCACATGTTATCAGTGTCTGCCAGGGCCAAGTTCTTCATCACCCTCTGCTTGTCTAAAATCTCCCGAGGCCTAGGCATGAGGTCGGCATCGGACACTGTGATGGCTTTAAGCTTCTCATAGCCCCCATAAAACCAGATTATTTTGTCTCCCTTGGGGATCAGCCCCACTGGTGAGGCCCATGGGCTGTAAAACAGCTGGATCCCATCTAAAGCCTGGATCTTTTTTACCTCTTTTACCAGGATCTGGGTTGCTTTTTCAGTGACTTTGAAAGGGGAACACCTGATGGGGAGATTGGCTCCCACTTCAGGGAAGAGATCCGCCCGGGGTTCTTCCCCCTTCTCCTCCCAATCCTCCCCTTCCAGGTTCAGGGGTCCCCTCACTCTCCTCCCATCCAGCAGCTCGAAAGGGAAGAACCCAGTGGATTTCTGGGGCTGCCTCCTGATTCCCCCCAGTTCTACTTCCCCTTGGGGAGCCCATTCCCAGTACAGGAATCCCTTCACCCACAGGACTCTGTCCCTGCAGCCTTCCCCAAGGGGGTTTGCAGAGCTGTGGCCAGCAAGTTCCCTCAGCTTCTCCAAGGAGGGATCCCTCGGCAGATCACCCCAATGGTTGGGATGGGCCTGGGAAGTTGCAGTAAGAGCGGGGGCGGGGCGCTGGTTTCCCTCCCCAGCTCTGGGAGGGGCCTGGAGAGAGGCGGTTGCAGCGGGGGCGGGGCGCTGTGTACTCCCTCCAACTCTGGCAGGGTACTGGGGAGTGGCTGCTCCAGTAGGGGATAGGGGCTGGGTTCCCTTCCCAGCTCTAGTAGGGGCCTTGGGGTGGCAGTTCGAGTGGGGCAGGGGTGTTGGCTTCCCTCGCCAGCTCTGGAAGGGGAGAGGGGAGTGGCGGTTCCAGCGGGGGCCGTGTGACGGTGCTGCCCATGGGAGCCAGCTGAGGTCACTCAATCAGGGCGAACTGCAAACAAAACAGGGCAGAGAATCCCCAGCGAACTGGGGAGAAGCCATTCGTGTGAGGTGGGGCACTGAGTTCCCTCCCCGTCTCTGCGACGGGAGAGTTCCCTCCCCGTCTCTGGGGAGCGTCAGTTCCAGCGAGTGCGGGATGCTCGGCTCCCTCCCGGGCTCTCTGAGGAGACTGCTCCAGTAACGGTCCAGGGAACCAATTGGCTAGGACGAAATGGTCAGTGAAAATGCAAGTGATGCGGTTGGCAGGGGGGAGGGGCTGCTAGGCTCAGGGTACCTGCCCCACTGCACACCAGAGAGGGGGCTCATGATGGCTCTGATGCTGCGAGCAAAGAAAGGAGTTCGCTGCCTGCCCCCCAAGCCCCTCCCAGAGCTGGGGAGGGAATCCCGCGCCCCACCTCTGCAGGAACCACCACTCCCCAGGCCCCTCCCAGAGCTGGGGAGGAAGCCAGCGCCCCACCCCTGCTCGAACCGACACTCCCCAGGACCCTTCCAGAGCTGGGGAGGAAGCCAGCGCCCCACCCCTGCTCGAACCGACACTCCCCAGGACCCTTCCAGAGCTGGGGAGGGAAGCCACCATGTCACGCCCCAGGATCCACCACTCCCCACTCCCCTCCCAGAGGTGGGGAGGGAAGCCAACGCCCTGCCCCCACTCGAACCGACACTCCCCAGACCCCTTGCAGAGCTGGGGAGGGAAGCCAGCGCCCCGCGCCCACTCAACCCGTCACTCCCTAGGCCTCTCCCATACCTGGACAGGGAAGTCAGCACTCCACCCCGCTGGAACGGCCTCTCCTCACTCCCCTCTCACAGCTGGGGAGGGAAACCAGCGCTCCACCCACGTTGGAACAGCAGCTCCCCGCTCCCTCCACAGAGCTGGGGAGGGAACCAGCGCCCCGCCCCCGCTCAAACTGCCACTACCCGCTCCCCACCAGAGTTGGGGAGGGAATCCAGCGTCCCTCCCCCGCTTGAACCGCCACTTCACAGGCTTGTCCAGAGCTGGTGAGGGAAGCCAGCCCCCCGCCCCTGCTAGATCCGCGAGTCCCCAGGCCCCTCCCTGAGCTGGGGAGGGAAGCCAGCCCCCCGCCCCTGCTAGATCCGCGAGTCCCCAGGCCCCTCCCTGAGCTGGGGAGGGAAGCCAGTGCCCCTCCCTCACTCGAACCACCACTCCCCACTCCCCTCCCAGAGCTGGAGAGGGAAGCCAGCACCCCGCCCCCGCTCAAACTGCCACTTTCCGCTGCCCCCCAGAGTTAAAGAGCGAATCCAGCGCCCCTCCCCTGCTGGAACCGCCACTCGCCGCTCCCTTCCCAGAGCTGGAGAGGAAATCCAGCACCCTGCCCCCACTCAAACTGCCACTCCCCAGTCCCCCTACAGACTGGGGTGGGAAGCCAGCGCCAGGCTCCCGCTGGAACCGCCACTCCCCACGCCCCTACGAGAGCTGGGGATGGGAGCCACCTCTCCCACAGGAACCTCTCCTTGCAACCTCTCCTCATGGACTGTACCGCACTGAGGTTGGCCAGGTCCCTTGGTCTCTGCAAGGAGGGATCTCTCTGCAACTTGGCCTGGAACTCAGCAGCTGGCACAGGGATGGGGACCTGCTCTCTCTCGTCGGCTGTGTCTGAGGCCGCAGCCTCTCTGAGCTGTGTCCCTGGGCGTTCCCTCCCCACCAGGTTAGGGTCCTGCACCTCGGGCACAGTACCTTCCCCGTTGTCAGGGTGCAGTGCCCTGCGCTGACTCTGACTATGGGTCATGACTAGGGCACCCCGGGCGTTGCTTGGCCAGACCTCCAGGGCCCCTCCATTAACACCTCCGTGGGCAAATGTGGGTGTATCCCCACGTCCTTGGGCCCTCCTTGACCCCCCACTTCAGGTGTACCCTTGCCATGGGAACCTTGAATGAGGTCCCGCACACACCCATCAGGGTCAGGTAGGTGTCGGGAACCATCCGATCTGAAGCCACCACCTCGGGCCGGGCCAGTGTCACCTCTGTACCCGTGTACCAGTGACCTTCCTCCCATCTATCTCCAGGGAAACAAGGCACTCTCTCCAGAGGGGCAGCCCCACTCCCACCCTGTAAACCAAGAACTCAGAGCCTGGAGCTGATATGGGGACCTCCTCCCTTTTTTACTGGTGGTACGCTGCCAGCCCCCCTTTCTTGGGAATGTTGCCCCTCATCCGACTGGGTCTTTACCCAGTCAACCCTCTGCGGGTTGGGTCTGCTCGGTCTGTCCCTGAGCTTGGGGCACTGGACCCGTATGTGGCCTCGTTGGCCACAGCGATAGCAGCCCATGTCTCGTGGGTCCCCTCCAGTGGGACGGATGGACCTGATGCTGGATGCTCCCTTTTGGTGGGGGTTCTCCATAGGCCCCCGCTGGGAGATCCCATGGTGACTCTCTCTCTGCGTTGAGGCAGGCTTGCTCCATTGAGACTCCTGCATGTTATCCCCTGCCCGACTGTCCACAAATTGGTCGGCCAGCTGGCCTGTGTGCTGCAGCTTCTCCGGCTTCTGGTCCATCAACCACAACCTCAGGTTGGACGGGCACTGCTCGTACAGGTGCTCCAGTATGAATAGGTCAAGCAGGTCCTCTTTAGTTTGGGCCTCAGCTGTCCACTTGCGCGCATACCCCTGCTCCTGATTGACCAATTGTAGGTATGTGACCTCACGGGTTTTACGCTGACTCCGGAACTTTTTCTGGTACATCTCAGGAGTCAGCCCAAACTCCCGTAGCAGGGCCTGTTTGAACAGTTCGTAGTCCCCTACCTCTGCCCCTTTCAGTCGGCTGTACACCTCCATGGCTGTGGAGTCCAATAAGGGGATGAGAAATGAGATCCTGTCTGCAGGGTCAACCCTGTGCAGCTCGCAGGCATTCTCAAAGGCCCTCAGGAAGGTGTCTATGTCCTCCCCCTCCTTACGCTGGGGCAGCAAGCCCTTATCAAAGCTCTTTGTAGGCTTGGGTCCCCACTCACTCGCTACAGCCAGGGCCCCACTGCTCCTCAGCCAGGCCAGCTCCAGCTCATGCTTACGCTGATTCTCCTTCTCCTCCCACTCATGCTGTCGCTGGTTCCCCTCATGTTTACGCTGGTTCTCCCACTCCTTCAGTTCTTGCCTCCTTAACTCGAGCTCTTCTCGTCTCAGCTCCCTGTCATGTTCCATCCACATCCATTCCAGGGATGGGGAGCTCCGTCAGGACGATCCCCTGCTGGCCACCGGGGTCAGGGTGCCTTTGGTATTCACTGGGCTTCCCCCAACCTCTTTCCTAGCTATAGGTGGGCAGGGTCTTGGGGTGTCCTCGGCAGCAGTCTGGCCTCTCCCAGCCATGTCAGGCCCCTGGGCCCACGCTGCGTCCGCTGGGCAGCTTCCCTCATGGACCGAGCTCCATTCACCCAAGCAATCCTTCTCCTTCAGCTGGGCAATTAGCTGTTCTTTGCTGGACCTCCCAATGCACAGCCCCCTCTGCTTGCACAGCTCCACCAGGTCTTTCTTAAGGCGCTTAGCACACATCTTCCTGCTGGCCACTCGCTGGCCTGTGCTCTCAGCTTCCACCGGTTCCAGGGAGACCCCTCGTGCACCAGCCCTTTTTGCGGTCACCCCATCTCTGCCAGGGTCAAGCTGCAAACTCCTCTGCCCCTCGGACCACTCCTGCAATCCCCCCGGGGGACACTGTTACTGCAAAGTCCTTCTCTCTGGTCACACACTCCCAGTGGTTAATCACCCCCTGACCCTGTCTCTCTCTGGTCCTTGTCAGTCCCCCTTTGTTTACTTCTCCCCAGTCACTTACTGCAGGAAGCGCCGTCCATGAGGTGCAGTAAATCCCACCACTGCCACCAGCTGTCACGGAGTATGGAGGAGTTGGGGCCCTGCACCCCTTTTCCTGCAATTCACCAGGACTCTCAGCCAGCCAGTAAAGCAGAAGGTTTGTTTAGACGCCAGGACACAGTCCAAGACAGGTCTTGCAGGCCCAGACAACAGGATCACCCCAGTTAGGTCCATCTTGGGGCCCCAGGAGCACCACAGCCCCATTTGGGTGGGGGCTCAGAGCCCTGTCTGTCCTTCCCTTCCTCACCCAGCCAGCTCCAGACTGCCAAACCCCCTCCAGCCCTTCCTTCTCTCTCAGTTACTTTCCCCGGGCCAGGAGGTCATCTGATCCCTTTGTCTCCAACACTTTCAGCTGGCACCTTTGCAGAGGAGGGACCCAGGCCATCAGTGGCTAGGAGATAGAGTGCCAGGCATTTTGGTGAACTGGCCCTTTGCTTTTCTAGATACTTAAGAACTGCCATGGGGACACTGAGGCACCAACACAGTATTCACAGACCACAGTAAGAACAGTCCCAGTTCGTCACACCACCTGGCTGCAGGGAGACTGGGATGTGCTGAGCTAAGGGAGGCAAAGGCTGAGGCCCTGAGAGTTTCCTGTGCTGAGTTCAACTCTCAATAAACCCTCCTGTTTTATGCTGGCTGAGAGTCACTCCAGGCTAGAGAACAGGAGGCATCAACCTCTTCAGGGGTGAGGAGGCCTGGGGGGACCACAGGATGTGGACTCCCTGAGGGGGCCCACTGCAGAGACAGAAGTGCTAAAGCTCAGAGAGGTGTGGCTCCAGGATGTGGAGGGGCCTGACCCAGAGTGAGAGTGGACCCCCGAGAAGGGATGTCGCACTGAAAGGGGCACCCCCCACGGACCGCATGGGGCCACGAGTGGGCATGATCTGTGAGTCCGTGACAGAGGGTACGTGAAGGGAGTGTGGAGCAGGACAGGGGGGATGGGGAACGATCAGATGCGAGGGGAGGCGGGACGCAGGGGCCAGTCAGATCTGGGGTTGTGGGATGCGGGGTGGTTAGACCTGAAGGGGAGGGATGTGGGTCAGGGGGTGGTTGGACCCTGAGGTGGGGCAAGTGAAGGGGCAAGGGGGCAGGTCGGACCCAGGCAGGGGGCATTTCACAGGGCCGGGGGGGCTGGAGGTGTGGTCGGGGGCACTTGGACGCAGATGGGTTGGGGGGCGAAGTAGACCAGGAAGGGGTGGGACACGCTGGGGAGGGTGTGAGACACAAGAGTTTGTGGGAAGGTGCCGGGGGGCAGGGGTCTGAGAGGCGATGTCTGTGAGGTCTCTGTGGGGGGAGAGGATGAGCAGGGGGGTCTGAGAGGCGCTGGCTGGGGGATCCCAGCAGGCAGGGATGAACGGGGGGGTCTGAGACAGACTGGCTGGGGGGTCTCTGCAGGGGGAAGGAATGAGTGGAGCAGTCTGAGAGGTGCTGCCTGGGGGGTCTCTGCAAGGGGCGGTGATCAGCAGGGGGGGTCTTAGGTCGGGTGTGCTTGATGGCACTAGCAGGCCGCATGTGGGAAGGATTATGCAGCCTGAACCCTTTTGCCACCCCAATACCCCTGCGGTTCAAATTGAGATTGGCTCTTTTCCCAGCACTCTGGGCTGCGATTGGGGCTTTCTTGGTTCAGAGCTCCCCCTCTTGGCTTTTGGCCAGTTTTAGGTTTGGGCAGCCGCTCCCCACCTATTGGCCCAGATTCAACACCTCTGCCGTCCCCACCTTACACTTTTCAGCTTTTACCGTCAGTCCTGCCTCCTTGAGGCAGCCCAGCCCCCTCTTCACCTGGGACACCTGTTCCTCCCAGGTCTGGCTAAAGACACACATGTTATTGTATGCCAGGGCCATGTTCTCCATTCCCCTCAGCTTCCCTAGAATCTCCCCAGGCCTAGGGATGGGGTAGGCATTGGACACTGTGATGGCTTTAAGGTATCGATGGTCCCCACTAAACCAGATCATCCTGTCTCCCTTGGGGATCCACCCCACAGGTGAGGCCAATGGGCTGTTGAATGGCTGGATGCCATCTAAAGCCAGCAGGTCCTTGACCTCTCTCTCCAGGTTCTGGGCTGCTCTCCCAGTGACTCTGAACAGGGAACACCTCATGGAGAGATTGGGTCCCACCTCAGGGAAGAGATCCCCCAGGGGGTCTTCCCCCTTCTCCTCCCAATCCTCCCCCTTCCAGGTTCAGGGGTCCCCTCACTCTCCTTCCATCCAGCAGCTTGAAAGGGAAGAACCCTGTGGATTCCTGGGGCATCACCAGCTGCCTCCCGATTCCCCCCAGTTTTACTTCCCCTTGGGGAGCCCATTCCCGGTCAGGAATCCCTTCTCCCGCAGGACTCTGTCCCTGCAGCCTTCCCCAAGGGGGTTTGCAGAGCTGTGGCCAGGAAGTTCCCTCAGCTTCTCCAAGGAGGGATCCCTCGGCAGATCACCCCAATGGTTGGGAGGGGCCTGGGGAGAATTGGTAAGAGCGGGGGCAGGATGCTGGCTTCCCTCCCCAGCTCTGGGAGGGGCCTGGAGAGAGGCGGTTGCAGTGGGGCTAGGATCCTTCCCCTGCTCTGGGAGGGGAGTGAGGAGTGGCGGTTCGAGTGGGAGCAGGGCGGTGGATTCCATCCCCAGCTCTGGTAGAGGACTGGGGGGTGGCTGTTCGAGCGGGGGCGGGGAGCTTGCATCTCTTCCCAGCTGGTAGAGGCCTGGGGGGTGGCGGTTTGATCGGAGGCAGGTCTCTGGGTTCCCTCCCCAACTCTGGAAGGGGCCTGTGGAGTGGCGATTAGAGCAGGGGCAGAGCACCAGCTGTTCTGGGAGGGGCCTGAAGAGTGGCGGTTCGAGCGGGGGCGGGGCACTGGTTTCGCTCCCCACCTCTGGGAGGAGCCTGGGGAGTGGCAGCTCCAGTGGGGGCGGGGCGCTGCCTTCCCTCCCCAGCTCTGCAAGGGACTGAGGAGCGGCCGTTCCTGCGGGGGCGGGGCGCTGGGTTCCCTCCCCAGCTCTGCAAGGGACTGAGGAGCGGCCGTTCCTGCAGGGGCGGGGCCCTGGGTTCCCTCCCCAGCTATTAGAGGGGCATGGGGAGCGGCGGTTCCAGTGGGGGCAGGGTGCTGGCTTCTCTCGCCAGCTCTGGGTAGGACCTGTTGATTGGCGGTTCGAGTGGGGAAGGGGCGCTGGCTTCCTTCCCCAGCTCTGCTAGGAGACTGAGCAACAGCAGTTCAAGCGGGGGCTGGGTGCTGGGTTCCCTTCCCAGCTCTGCGAGGGGACTGGGGAACGGCCATTCCTGCGGGGGTGGGGTGCTGGGTTCCCTTCCCAGCTCTGCGAGGGGACTGGGGAACGGCCATTCCGGCTGGTGCGGGGGGCTGCCTTCCCTCTCCACCCCTGCCAAGGTACTGGGGAGCTGCCGTTCCTGCGGGGGTGGGGTGCTGGGTTCCCTTCCCAGCTCTGCGAGGGGACTGGGGAACGGCCATTCCGGCTGATGCGGGGGGCTGCCTTCCCTCCCCACCCCTGCCAAGGTACTGGGGAGCTGCCGTTCCTGCGGGGGTGGAGCGCTGGGTTCCCTCTACAGCTGTGCGAGGGAACTGGGTAGTGGCCGTTCCTGCTGGGGCAGGGCAGTGCCATCCCTCCCCAGCACTACCAGGGGACTGGGGAGCGGCCATTCCTACAGAGTTGGGGCGCTGGGTTCCCTCCCCAGCTCTTCCAGAAGACTGGGGAGCGGCCGTTCCTTGAGGGTCGGGGCGCTGCCTTCCCTCCCCACCTCTGTGAATGGACTGTGGGGCCACCATTCCAGCGGGGGCGGGGCACTGCTTTCCCTCCCCATCTCTGCGAGGCCACTGGGGAGCGGCCGTTCCTGCGGGGGCAGGGTGCTACCTCCCCTCCCCAGCTCTGCAAGGGGACTGGCCGTTCCTGCGGGGCTGGTGCTGTGGGTTCCCTTCCCAGCTCTGAGAGGGGACTGGGACGCGGTCTTTCCTGCAGGGGCGGGGCGCTAGGTTCCCTTCCCAGCTCCGCCAGGGGACTGGGGAGTGGCGGTTTGAGTGGGGGCGGGGCGCTGGCTTCCTTCCCCAGCTCTGGAAGGTGCCTGGGGAGTAGCGGTTCGAGCTGGGTTGGGGCGTTGCCTTCCCTCCCCATCTCTGGGAAGGGCCTGCAAAGTGACGGTTCCAGTAAGGGCAGGGCACTGGCTTTCCTCCCCAGCTCTGGGAGGGGCCTAGGGAGTGGTGGTTCGAGTGGGGGCAGGCAGCGAGCTCCTTGCTTTGGTCACAGCCTCAGAGCCAGCGTGATCCCCCTCTCCGGTGTGCAGGAGGGCGGGGAGCATCTCTCCCTCCCACTCAGCCCCAGGGGGCTGGTTACAGGTAGCCAGGTATCCTGAGCCCAGCAGCCCCTCCCCCCTGCCAGCCACGTCATTTGCATTTTCACTGACCATTTCCGTCTTACCCAATTGGTTCCCTGGATTTGAATTCAAACCCTCTCCGTTACAGGAGCAGGGCCTGGATCCTGTCCCAAAGAGACACAGTCACCCCCCAACAGGGCCTCCCAGCCAATATCCTGGAGCACCCAAACAACCAGCCAGCCAGACCCCTCCTGGGTCTGCATAGGGATCCAGGCCATATGCAGGACGGGGGGCTTCACCCTGGGGACCTTCATCCAGGTCCCACAGCTCCTCAGCATCTGCGGCTGCACCACCACAGCTCTCTCTGTCCCAGGGTCTTGCCACCCCAGGCGTGTTTCCCCACTGACCCTTGGGGAGCCCCCTATGTCTCTCTGCTCCACTATCCCCAGTCCATGGTGCTGCTGCTTCTCCTGCAGCTTTTCCTCAGGCTCTTGCTCTCACAATCCTCTCGCACTCTCAGGCTCTGCTCCCATCCCATACGTCTTCGATCCCCTGATGGGGAACCCGATTGTGAAAACCATCATCTATTTGGAGACCAGACTCTCGGGGATGTCTGGCTGCTGCTCCAGCTGCTCCCAGATACTTTTGTAGCCCCATCTGGGTCAGGAATCTGCTCCTCAGACGTGTCCTTCTCCTCCCACTCACGATTAACTGTGCCTTGGTGAACTTCCCCATGCGTAACCCTCTTTGTGTACAGGATCACAATGTCCTTCTAAAGGAGATGGTGATAGGCCATCACCTCACCATTCCCAAGTGGCTCTGGATTGACAGGCCTGTGTGCTCTTGGCTCCCCCATGGTTTCCAGGAAGAACCCCTGGTGTGGCAGCCCCTTCTCGTGGTCACCCCCTCTTTGCAAGGGTCGAGCTGCAGACTCCTCCGCCCTCACATCATAGCAAAGGAGCTTTCTAGAAAGTTGGAAGAAACTATGAAAGAGGGGAAGAGACATCATGGCTTGGCGTGTCTCCCCCACAAATCAACAGCTGGAAACACATCTGGATGACAAAACTGACTCATAAATCAGAAGATAATAATAATAATACATTTAAACCAAAGTCCCCAAATGGCTAGTACTGGTTTTTCAGCTGAAGATTTTCAGTTTGGGGAATTTTGTTTTCCCAATCAGACCTTGCCAAGGGAATCAGGGAGAAAATGTTTGAGTTGCCTCCTTCAGAACAGCTTAGCCTAGACACTCTAGCTGTGGGTCACTGTCATGGCCTTGCTGAGAACTGGGGTATTTTAATAATTTCGGGAGGTCTCAGGGTGTTTGGAGGAGATTGTGAGGCTGTTACGTTTTGAGATAAAAGCTAAGACATACAGGACTAGATAATTTTATTTTTAGAAATGTGAGATTTAGACATTTTGTTTAAAGCAAGGGGGCTTCTGTTTGCAGGGGAGATGGTTGTTTAGAAAGGAGGAGTGAAGACTAAACACATCCAATGAAAATGAGATTTGAACCCATGCGTGCAGAGCACAATGGATTAGCAGTCTATTGCCTTAACCACTCAGTCACCTCAGCTGAGATGTCAGGAAATGGACAAGATGAGAAATCTAAGGCCAGCAGAGACAGGGACACTAAGGTGTTTTTAAATACTAAGTGGAAGCAGGGGCTGAATGAACTCCCCCTTCACACCTAGTGACCAGCTGTGGGAAAGGCTTCAGGAACAGACCGTGTTTGCATAGACACACCTACTCTGCCTAGGTATGCAGCATCATGGGGCTGCTTTCCCAAAATGACCAGTTTTGGCTGGTGGTGGGTTACAAATCACTTTAGGATTGAATGGAATGAAATGTTATTATCCTTCCTGTATGATTGAAGGGCAGCAGAACATACCTAGTCCTTCCTGATGGAGGGGTGGGTGGGTGGATGAGGAATAGCTTTTTTGGACTTTGTAGAAGTGATTGAGGACATCACCCTAAACCAGTGGTCCCCAAACATTTCACACTGTGCCCTCTTAACCATGGTGGTGGACCCTTGGAAGCCGCAGTCAAGAACCGAGGCTGGTAGTGGGGCTATTGCTTGCTGGAGAGAGCGGTGCAGACGGGTAAAGGGGTCAAGGCCAAGCTGGAAGCCAGAGCCCCAGGATAAGGGTGGGGTTGGGAAAGAGCTGGGACAGAGTGAGGCTGAATGGTGCTTCCTCCATGGGGGCTGGCCATGAGGTGCCCTCAAGAATGTTCCTCTGTGTCCCCCTAGGAGTCATGCCCCACATTTTGGGAACCACTGAACCCTACTTGCTAAGCAGGGCTAGTGATGCCAAAGCCCAGGGAAAGGGAGAACAAGTGCAGGGCCCCCGGCACTGGAACCATGTGAAGGGGCTGCAGAAGAGGGGCAGTGACTGGTGGCACAGGGAGTTAAGGACAAAGGGGGCACAGGAGGGGGCAAGATTTGGGGTGAAGGAGGTGCAAGGGTTGGGCTTGCAGGAGCTAGCAGTAAAGGGGGAGTGGGGATCATTCAGGGGCAATGGGGAAGTGCCAAAGTACAAGTTTTGCCCAGGGCACCATTTTCCCTAATGCTGGTCTGAGCAAACAATTGGAAATAACCCTTCAGTGAGACCAGAACCATAGTGTAGAAAAGCCCCTTTCTTAAGTGGTTGTGGCTGAGTGCTTAGGGAGCTGGGTTAAAAAACAACAGGCATCTCTCTGTGGAGGTTTGATTCTTGCCTGCTAGGCAAGGTTGGTGTGTGTTGTGTCTGCATGGCTGTATTTTCAGTGTCTGATAACCCATGGTGCCACAGGGAGCCAAGTCTAGACATATTCAGAGGCTCTTTGCCAGGTTTTCTCAAACTTCCTTTCACTACAACCCCCTTCTGCTGAAAAACACCTTACTACATGGCCCTGGAAAGAGGGACCAAGCCCCTCCACACTGAGCAGAGGCAGAGGAGACAAAGCCTGAGCCCTGCCCCAGTTGGGGGAGGGCAAAAAGCAGAGCTTGAGGGATTCAGCCCTGGGTGGTGGGACTCAGACTTTTGGCTTCAGCCCCAGGCACCAACAAGTCTAATGCCAGCCCTGGCAACCCCATTAAACAGGGTCACATCTCACATTGGGGTCCTGACATAGTTTGAGAATCACTGCTCTAAGCTGAGGGGAGGGAGTTTTCCTGTGGGTGTAGTTGATTCACTTCCCCAAGAGGTGGCAGCTATGTCAGTGGGAGAAGCTATATCGGTGGGTGTGCAAGTTGTGGTGTTTACCACATTTAAGAAGTTTAATAAAACCCCATTTTTAAAACCATCTGTGGTCTGGGAATGGTGAAGGAGGGTTTGTCCTTCAAAGTCCTGGAGATCACGATTCCATGCACCTGTTGTCATGGGGATATAGCTCAGTGGTAGAGTGTTTGTTTGCAGCTCATGTGGTCCTCACTTCAAACCCCAGTGTTCTTCTATAACTTTCTTTCTTTTTTTTAAAAAAAAGGAAAACATTTTCATTTCTATTCTCCATTATGTTCAGGAGCTCCACTATATGGGGGGCTTGATATGAATGTAAACATTCAACATTTCACTGTCCAAATGCATAAAAACCTAGCGAAGCTGTCCATCAGCTGAAATCAGTTCCAATCCTCTTAGTGTCTAGTTTATGTTTTCATCAATTAAATAAAGGTATCATATGAATGTGCATTTGCAGATCCCTCTTCTCCAGGAGCTATGTTGTGCAGAAGAACAAGAACCACATCCAGTTAGGGTTCAGGATTCTGACAAGCAAAGAGCCAACAAATGTTCTGAGGGCTGGAGAAAAATGCCTTCTAGTGAGCTATTGAACGAGCTCAAACTGTTTAGCTTATCAAAAGAAGATTGAAAGGTGACTTCATTGAAGTGTTGAAGGGCCTTAATGGAGAGAAAAGATTGGATATGAAAGGGCTCTTTAGTCTAGCAGAGAAAGTCATAACAAGACCCAATGGCTGAAAGGTGAAAAGAGACAAATTCATATTACAAATAAGACACAAATATGCAACAGCGAGGATGATTCACCACAGGAACAAGCTACCAAGGAAAGTGGTGGATTTGCCATCTTCTGATGTCATTTAATGAAAACTAGATGCCTTTGTGGAATGTGTTTGCCCCAAAAGTAGCTATTGTGTCATACAGGAGGCCTGCGCTATGCAGGGGGTCAGATTAGATGCTCTAATGGTCTCTTCTGGCCATAAAGTTGACTAATTTCTGAAAAACTGAGTGTAGTGCTGGGAGAAGCGTCTGATGTATTACTGTCTAGCCGGCTTGCTTCCTAGAACGAATGCTCCTTGAGTGGAGTGATCCACAGGGAGTAGCTCAAACCTCCAAAGTGCCTGGCCAGGGGCAGGACATTATCACAGCAAGGGAGGGGTGTGGCAGTGACATCACAAAGGCCTTTTGCAGGACCTCACACTATTGGTCAAAGGTGGTGGGGAGGTGGTGACCTCACAGAAAGATGCAACTTCAGCCAGGTAGGACAGGGGCGAAGGGCCGGGGAAACCTCAGAGACCGCTGCGGCTTTGCTTCAGCAAGTCTCCTTCTCCAGGTCTCTCTTTGAGGACTGAGAGAGTATTCAGGTTCATGGATGTGAGCGCCAGGAGGAACCTCTTTTGAGTTTTCTCCTTCTCTTTTTGTGATTTTACTAGAAAACAGATGTCCCTGTTTAGAAGGTAAGAGCCTCCTGGAGGTTTGAAACCTGTTCAGTCTGATCTCTCTGTTGACAGTTGAAATCTAGGCATGGAAAATACATGTTTAAGGATGCAGAATTTTATTCTGCACCTGGGATTTTGTCCTTTAGAATCACTGGGACATTAGCGTTTGTCCTTTTTGTTTCACCTTTTCCTCCATCCATCCCTCCCTCCTTTCTCTTTGTCTCTTTCTTCTTTTGTCCTTTCACCTGTTCCCCTCCCAACACCAGGAGCTGTGTGTGTGTGTGTGTGTGTTGCGGGGGAGTGCTCGGCAGCACACACTGTGGGAGGTCCACCCAGAAATGTGGAGCTGAAATAGTGCTCGGGCAGTGATCCCCACTGGTGACTTGGGCCATCCTTTGGGTTCTCTGGTGAAAACCCTCGGCCTCCTCTTCTCAGTCTCTACCCTGATTGGCTGAGCAGGGGGTTATTGACAGGGAGGAGACTCAGGTCCTTGCTGCTCTCTTTGAAGACCAATGAAATAAGTCAGAACCAGTTATATGTTTGATGAATTCTGCTCCTTCAGTGCATTAATAGTCTCTGAATAGTTCATGATTCTCTCTAACATTGCAGTTCTCCTACAATACTTGCTGAATAATTACTGTGCAGTGTTGGTCTGCAGCTCATTTGAGAACACTTTACTAAAGTCAGTCAATGTTTGAAATTCAAGATCTGATGGTTAGTTTGAAAATCAGGGCTCTTGGGTCCTATTCCCAACTCTGCCACTGGCTGGCTGTGTGACCTAAGACAAGTCAATTCTCCTTTCTCAGCCTTAGCTTCTCCCTCTTTCAAGTACGGATAATAACGATCCGCTTCTACCTACCTCACGGTGGGTGGAGGATGGGGATCCATTGGAGAGTGTCACTAGGGGTAGTGTACAATATGAGGTGTCATATTACCTTTGCTCAGAGCAAATTATGACATAATAGACTAGCTGAAATAGTCTCTTTTATTTGTATATTTTTTATTTTGAAATTGTTAAGAGCAGCAACTCCTTAGCTCAGAGTGAAGCATCTTATCTCATGTTTGTAATCTAAGTGTCTCCTCTTTGTGTGCAATGAGGCAATTTAACACACTCTGACAAACAGGAGATGCTTTTGTTTTGCAACAAAATATTTTTGCAAAGAACTTTCATCCCATTTATTTTGATTTTGAGAAAGAAAGTGGTTTAGTCTGAATGGAATTTTCTGATAGAAATGGTTTCAATTAAATTTCTCCACCATCTCAACTCCTGAGCTCTATCCCTGCCTCTGGGGAATGGAGGTTTCCTGGTTGTTAGAACAGGAGTCAGGACCGGTGGCTTCTCTTTCTGGCTCTGCCACCGCCTTGCTGTGTAGGCCCTTGGGTAGGTCACTTCCCTTCTCTGGACCTCAGGCTCCTCCCCATCTGTCCAATGGGAACAGAGACAGTTCTCGAACTCTGGGCAGTCCTTAGCCTGGGTGATATAAGGGGTGTTCAAACCCTCTGCGAAGGACAAAGGGGAGTTTCCCGGTGTTTAGCACCAAGGAATTCTGAAGTTTGCTAAAATGTCTAGTCTGTGGAAACAAGAAATGGTTGGGGCAAAACTTTTTAACCACTGCCTTTTTTAAAGCCCATTCATGGATGTGTGTCCCTATCTCTCAGGTACCTGGGGTTCTTTGCCAGGAGGAGAGAAGAAGTTCCTGCCTCTGTTTTTGTGGCCTTAACAAACCAGGTGTTGTGCTCCAGTTCTTGTCTGAGATCCCTGAAGAAGAACATCTTCCCACCCTTCAATAAGACAGGACCTATCTTTAAAAGGGAACAAAGAGAACTCTGAGACTTACTAGCTCGCCTCACTTCCATAGCTGGAGAGATACTGGAGTACATTCTTAAACTATCAGTTTGTCAGCAGCACCAACAGGATAGTTTGGTTCTTAGGACTAGTGAGCATGGATTTGTCAAGAACAAATCATTCCAAACCAATCCTCTTTCCTTCTTCGGCAGGGTTCCGGGCCTAGTGAAGGTGGGTAAACAGTAGATGGGATCTAGCTCGGTGTTACTAAGGCTTTTGACACAGTCCCGTAGGACAGTCTCACAAGCAAACCAGGGAAATGTGGTCTAGATGCAATCAGTGTGATGTGGGTGCAGAGCTGGTTGAAAGCCCAGACTCCAAGAGCCCTTCTCCATATCTGGCTGTCCAACAGAGAGGATGTACATGTTGGGTCTGGCAGGGATCAGTCCGGGGTCTGGTACTTTTCAATATTTTCATTACTGATTTGGAAAATGGAGTGGAGAGCATGCTTCTAAAATTTGCAAATGACACCAAGCACTTTGGATCACAGGACTGGAATTCAAGATGCCCTTAACAAACTGGAGAATTGGTCTTCTTGAGCCAAACTCCATGGCTGGGCCCCTCTCTCTAGACTGGGATGAAGTGAAACCCCAGAGCCAAACACTTCTCCTCCTGGGCAGTGTGCTCCGTCCTTGAATGGTCAGATGCTGATTAGCACTGTCAGAGCAGCTTTGTCTGGGAGATTCCCAGCACTTTTCTATAGCGGGAAAGTATGAAATCCCATCAATGGAACTCAGGAGTCCTGACTCCCAGTCCCCTGGTCCAGTGTCTCCAGCGGAGCACACTCCCTCTCATAGGCAGGGGGAGCGGCCATGAGGGCCTGCTTGTAATTGCCAGCTGTGGGAGGGAGTGTGCAGCAGTGGTTAGCAAAGGGGCCTGGAAAGAAGGACTGCTGGGTCCCATCTATACTTCTGACACTTGGTGTGACCCTGAGTCAGTAGCTTCCCCTCCCCAGGTTTGTTTCTCATCAGTAGGGTTGGGGTTGCAGTTCTGACAGCCCAGGGGGGTTGGGAGGCTCCAGGAAGGTGTGTAAAGTGCTGGTATTTCAGGATCCTGGAGGCGCTGTCACCCCTGCACTAGGGTGATGTTCTGCACCCCCTGCTGCTGGCCAAGTTTCTCCTTTCCCTGGCAATAAGACAGACTCTTGTTTTCACAGCCAGCTGATCGCCCAGTGTCATCACCCTGCCTGCTGGCTGGGCAGGGTAACTCCTCAGGTCACCACCCTCCTCTCCAGCCTGTCTTGGGCTTGGAGAGTGAGGAGAAGGGTGAGGGATGACATTGAACATCCTCCATCCATCGCTTCATCACCAGAGCAAGTGAGTGGCATTAGGGCTCCATGGTGGCATCCCCTGTCTGTCTGGGGAGAGGCAGAAAGAGGGGGAGAGAATCTCTCCCAAAGGACATTAGTTTTGCAAACAGCCCCCAGAAGCCCCTCACTCTCAGACTGGGGAGGGGCTTCTCCAGAGCCGTCTCCAGCGTGTTTGGCAAGGTCCCAGCAATGGGGCTCCCAGCCCTTCCCTTGTGGGAGACTGTTCCCCAGGCTGAGAGTCTCTGAGCTGGGCCGGACCCGGGGAGCTGCTGAGCATTGAAATCAATGGGAAACGAAGGAGCCCTGGCCTTGCTATGTCTAGAGACTTTGAAGTGGGAATGGTTTCCCAGGAGAAGTCTGGACTCCTGAGTTCTGTTCCTTCTCTAGCCTGGGTGGGGAATGGGTGGGAGGAAGTGTGAGTGTGTCCTGGGCTGGCAGGAGGGAACTGCTTGTCCAAAGTGACCAGTGGTCTTTGTGACTGACCCCAGTGCTCGAAAACGACGAGACTCCCCGGTTCTTGCAGCCCCAGGGATGACGAGGGGGAAGGTTGAGGGGGAGCAGATCATGCAATGAACTCCTGCCAGTGTGTGTAGCTTGCACTCCCTGCTCCCCCGTGGGGGGAGGAGGAGCTGCTCTGGCTGGGGCAGGGATGGGGAGAGACCAAACAAGTTGGTTAGTGAGAGGCTGCCTTGACCCCAGACTCACATCTGCTCCCCGCTCGGTTCCAGGATGGCCAGGCTCCTGAGGATGTTCAGGAAGAAGGCTCTGCAGGCAGCCCCAGAGCCTGTGGAAAGCAGCTGCCATCTTCCCCAGGAGCCGAGCGGCCCAACCGTCCCCAATGGCGGGGAAGGATCTCGCGGCCGGGCCCAGAGGTGGAAGTGCCCAGCCTTCTGGAAGAGGAAACCTGCTCCCGGTGCAGGCGCCGAGGTGGGAGAGGCACCGTCAAGGCCAAAATGGAGCTGGGCCAGGATGCAGCTGGGCAAGCAGGACCCAGCCCTGGTGCAGAACCGGGCAGGGTGGTTCTGGGGCTTGTTGTGTGGGCAGCAGCAGCCCCAGGAGCCCAGCTCCGATTTCCAGCAGGAGGCATCGCCCTGCCCGGTCAGTGGGGACCTTCCAGCCTTCCCAGGGCAGGAGGTGGAGGATCCCTCTCCCAGCCCCAGCAGCTCGGCCCGCTTCCTGTGGGACAACAGCAGCACCTGGAACTTGGACTGCAGCGAGGCCGACAGACGCTTCTGCTTTATTCCAGGTGAGGAGCCCGGCTGGGCTCGGAGGGTAAGGAAGGGGCTGTGAACACTCCGGGCCCAGGCCCTCGAGCAGTGCTATGGGGGTGGGTCCCCAGCTCAGGTGTCTGGCCTGAGCCACTGAACCCCACTGACACCAGATGCTGCCACTTTAATCCTTGATGCCCCATTGGGTTGGGGGGGAGTGTGGGAGGCACCTCCCAAGGAGTCCAGGATTGTGGGTGGAGGGGTCTCTTTGCTATGGACTCCTGAAGGACTTGGGGGCTGATGACACTGAGGCTACTTGGAATCAAATACATTTGAGATACAAGTACATAGCCCATATTCATAACTTCAAATACAAAAATGGAACGCACAGCCAGCAAAATTATAACCAGCAAATCATAACCTTGTCATAGACACCTCACACGACAACCTTTGCACAATATTTGCTGCACATATATAACAGTGGTGGCAACAATGATCCCTACGGTCCCAGTTCATATTAATAACGTCACAGAAGGCTATAGAGAAGTGGGAGAGAGGTGTCTTCCAGCCGGCGTGTCTCATCCATTTCCCCCTTGCCGCTTGGGCCGAGGTGGGAAGGGAGCGAAACATCCCCGGCTGAAGATTTTGTGCTCGACCTTGAAGATTAAGCCCAACCCCCCGGCATGGCTAGGTCAGGGTTGTCCTGGGCTCTGGGGGCAGAGGGCCGAGCTGGGAGAAGGGGCAGATGAGGGGATTTTGTCTCTGATAGATAAGGGCTTTGTCAGGAGAAAGCTGTAGGTCACATGCTGGGGGTGTCAGTGAGATTTGAGCTGGGGTAGCAGCAGCAGGGAAGCTGTGTGTGTGTGTGGGGGGGATTCACTTGGTAAAAATGAAACTCCCAAGCCGCTCCCTTTGCTGGAGCAAAAGCCTCTCATTTATCTCCTCAACTCCCTTCCATGAAAATCTCCACCCCTCCCCTGGTGCTGAGATACCCTCTTTACTCCCATGGAGATTTGTAATTGTTCTAACTCTTCCTTTGCCTTGTCCAAATAGTTTTCCCAGAAAAATGATCAAGGACATTTCAAATGAGAAAAACAAACGAAACCAGAGAAACTCCCACCACACAGAGTTTGGGTCTGAATTTTTCTACTGAAATTTGGAGATAATAAAACTCCTTCCTCTGTTGGCCAGAAACCAAAGCTAGACCTCCCCTGCTGTAGCTGTGACTTCTGCTACCAAACCACCAATGTGCTGTCTCCTCTTGTGAGACATTTCTCTGCACAATACTGCTGCTAATCCAGTTATTGACTCCAGGAAACATTTTCCTTAGCCTGGTTCCATGTGTCACTGGTTTCTATAGCAAAGGTCAGTCCCAAGCCCTGTGGTCCGGACATCCTCATTCGCATCAGGCTTCAAGTTGAGAATAATTTCCTATTCCCGCTCTGTGGGAGGGGAGACTTTTCAACGCGCTCTCTGTGCGACTGCACATGGCTAAGCAAAGAGAACAAACCCAAATCCCCCCTGTGCTTTGGGAGCCAGGTTTGCAGTGGGAATTCTGTAGTTCAGATGACTTCACACCTGGTCATTGTGATTCTTTACCAGTTTCTCTGGCATTGGGGCACCTTTACACTTCAGCTGTGATGGCTGAGTGGTTAAGGTGTTGGAGTTAAAATCCAATAGGGTTTCTCTGCGCAGGTTCAAATCCTGCTCACAGCGAGGCCTGTGTTTTAGCCAGTATCTTATCCGAGCAATTCCTTGTGTACAACCCCCTGAGACACTCTCAAGTCTCTCCCCACCCCGAATAAATCCTCTTCTGCTCCTTTCATAGAGATGCCTGGGACACCACCACCCCCTGTGTCCCTGAGGTGTCAGGCAAACTCTCAGTGCCTGTAGCCTCTGCCACTCACCTAGTGCCCCATAGATCAGCCATAACCCTGGTTCTGCTCCTCTCTCTAGTGTGTGAAAGGAGCCAAGTCAGTGACTCCATGGGATTTCCCCCGGACCCCTCTAGGGCCGGCCCTGAAGGGAAGCGCTGACTATCACAGTGACAATACAACTGACCAGCATTGCGGGGGAGGCTGAGGGAGATCCGCACTCACAGGTCTCTTCTCTCCCCCAAGGTGAGCCAGACACTGCTCTCTCCTGACTCTCACTCTAGCAGCTGGACACTAAGGAGCCATTTCCCCACAGCAAGTGCATTGAGTGCCCTTGTGGTGCTGGGGGGGGGGGGCCTGGCGCTGCTGCTGGCTCTGGGGCTGGCAGGGGGGTTGATGTCTGCACAGACTCTCAGCTGCCAGGCCGGAGGGGACACTTGAGACCTTACCAGACTATCTCATTGAAGACGGGGGGTTGAAAGACCTATACAGACGCTCTCCAGAGCACGGAGCAACATCCGCCCATGCAGCCAGGCAATGAGCATTTCTCACAGCCTGGAGCCAAGGGTGAGGTGGCAGCTACTGTTCCAGCTCCTGGAGGACAGGCCCTGTCAGCTAACAGACACTTCTTACTCACCACAGCTAAGGGCGCCGGGTTCCTCCAGTGGGGGTGTGAAGCAGCCATTCTTTTCCTGTCCTTTTTGTGTGCGACTGCTGACAAAAACATCCCAGATAGAGAAGCAACAGGCCAAAATACTGTACTGCAACTGCCAAAGTAGCTCAGTTGGGAGAGCGTTAGACTGAAGATCTAAAGTTCCCTGGTTCAATCCTGGGCTTTGGCAGTCCCTGTCATTACGCTTTGTGCAGAGATGGCTTGCTCTCTGGGAGCACAGCAGTGCCTCCACCCAAGGTGAGTTCCTGACCTTGGGATCTGAAGTAGGAAAACACAGAAGGGGCTTACTTGCCCCTATTTGGCCCATCTGACCTTTAATGATGAGAGCTGTCTTTCCCAACATGGTGGGAAGAAAGTGAGGCAGGGCAGCCTCAGGAATGGTGCCAGAGGGCTGCTAAGCAGGGGTTGGGGATGAAAACTCTTCTGTGCAACTGAGCAAGAGCAGTACCAAGGAAGGGGCATCTGTAAAAGTGACCCCACACACCTCTCCTCCTCTGGGCAGCTGGTGCTGACAGCTCCAAGGGAAGGCTTAAAAGCCACAGAGCAACTGAGGGCAGGACCATATCTAGGTGTGGCCTTCAGACAGGCACAAAAACACCCAGCCAGGCTGCTCCCTGCCATGCCAAACACCCACTGAAGGTCACCAGCATGCAGAGCGGCTGCTGATGCTCTGTAGCCAACATCAGAAGATAGTAGGAAAGCAGGGCCCAGGGCCAGCCCCCATGGTGGGGCCTCCGACTGGTCCCACTCAAGGTATTCACTTTTGCTGTGGGCCAGGAGATTTTACCCCAAGAGGCTTTTCCCAAGCTGGCAAGAAGCAGAGAAACACCCAGGCTCCCAAGACGCTATGTAGCAAGTACCCTTCAGCACAGGGACAGGTGCACACGCTAGCCCAGGCTGCCGCCCACTTTCTTTGGTAAGTCAAAAAGGGCAAAGGCTAGACTGGAAGCACCGGGGGCTCCTGCCGCAGCCTTTGTGACACCCAACCCCCAACTCCTTCCCAGGCTCTAGCTGAAGCCAGAGCATTGGCCTGAGCAGCCAAGAAGAGGTTCCAGCCCTGAAGGGAGCAGGACGTTCAGCACAATAGTAAAACTGCAGAAACACAACCACCTAGAGACTCAAACCCTCAATCTTCTGATCCATACTCAGACGCCTTATCCGTTAGGCCACATGGTAACATAAGAAAAGACCGTCCAAGCACTTCTTTGGAAAAGGCAGACACTGTGTTTCTCAGGTCATCTACTGAGGGGGGCTGAGACTCTCTGGGCACAAGAAGTCGAGTTCCCAGCAACAAGTGAGACTTAATTCTATGGATCCAGGTGCAGGGCTTTGGAAGGGAGGCTCAGGCATGGGGGATTGGGGTGCAGCGGATGGACCGGCTGTCTAGGTGTGGAGATTTAGTCACACTGAGGCACAGAAGGGAGGAGGAGGAGTAATCCTGCTGACAGTCAGCGGCTGTGCAGAAAAAGAGGAGGGGTTCTGTGGACATTTTTTGCCTCTCTTTTGCCTATCTGCTCGCTCTTGGGATGAACAGGGAAGATGATCTCAACTAGCTCAGTTGGTAGCACATCAAGCTTTTAATCTGAGGATCCAGGATTCAAGCCCCTGTCTGGGCACCCAGTTTTAAATTGCCTTGTGTGCCAGGAGCCAAATGATTCGTGGTGCTTCTCCACCAGCCACATGCAGATTTCCAGGATCCATGGCCATTTCCTGGAAAGGTTCCTTTCCTCAGGAATCAGGAGAGAGGCAACATCCACATTACCAGAGGACCTCCTGCAGGCATGCTGCTGAAGGCAGCCTGACTGCCACCCTCACAGTGACGGGCAGGCCGTTCCCTGCAGCTTGCAGTCCCAGGCATGCACTTGCTGCGCTGGTGCCTGGAGCTGTCCCTGTCCCTGGCCCAGGGCAGAGGACATTGGAAGCTGAACATCCAGAGCTTGCAAGATAAAGGAGCAGGGGGGTGAGGCCTGGCGGTGTTGGCAGAACAGGAAAGCATCAGAGGGTTCTATGGCAACCAGAGGGATTGATGGAAGTCGGTGAGGGAGGAGATGGCGGCTTTGTTCCAGCGGTCAGGCAAACACCGCAATATCAAAGAAACCAATGGTGCCAAGTCCTGCAGTGTTGCCTGTGGGATTTCCACAAGAGCATCCAGGCTGGGGAGCCAGTGATCCTGTGACTGTACAACCGGATCAAGTGACATCTGCCCGAGTTCCATGAGATGAGGCTGCAGCTGGCTGATATGAGCGGGAGCACCGAGTGAAGGGAGGGGCGTCCTCCCCTGACATTTTTGCAGCCTGCAGGGAATGGAGACCAAGCAGGGGGATGTGGGGACTCAGGGCAGGACCCGCGGATCCCATAGTGCAGGACAACAGTCGCTGGAGGAGGAGAGAGAGTCCTGCGAGAGGAAGCCGCTGGTGGGAAGCAATAAGTGCAGAGTGCAAACCAGTCATCCGAGAGACACAGGGGTCTAGAAAACAAAATGGGAGCAGGTTCCATGGTGTAATGGGCAGCACTCAGGACTTTGAATCCTGGAATCTGAGTTCAAATCTCATTGGGACCTTTGGCAGATATTGTAGTTTGCTGCAAAGTCTTGGAGCTCAATGTGTATAGTTACTTTCTACCTGGGTAAACTTCAGCAAGGTTTTTTTTCTCTTCCTCATGGGTCACTGATGCCCACTGGAGATAGGTCTTTGGTCCAGCTGGCCGCTATAGGGTGGGGTCCTAGAACTTAACAGTATGGCTAGAGATTCCTGCGGGTTGACCTGATGGTTTGGTTTCTTGCTGCTTCATCTGATGTCCACAACTTTGGTCCCTGTAGCTGCAGCTCTTCCTCTTGCCCACATGGCATTTAAAGGAAGGAGTGCCAGGGCCAGGCTTCCCAGGCTGGAGCCCAGCACACCTCTCCTCCTCTGGGCACCTAGAGCAGAGGCGGCTGGCGCTGACAGTTCCAAGGGAAGGCTTAAAAGCCACACAACAACCGAGGACAGGGCAAGAGGAGGGCAGGACCATGCCTATGTGTGGCCTTCAGACAGGCACAAAAACACTCAGCCAGCCTGCTCCCTGCCATGCCAAACACCCACTGAAGGCCACCCACAGACCAGCATGCGAGGCAGCTGCTGATGCTCTGTGGCCGTTATCGAAGAGGGTAGGAAAGCAGGGCCAGCCCCCCTGGTGGGGCCTCTTACCATTCCCACTCAAGGTGCTCACTTTTGCCATGGGGCAGGAGATTTTACCCCAAGAGGCTTTTCTCCAGCTGGCAAGAAGCAGAGAAACACCCAGACTCCATGTAGCAAACCACCTCAAACACAGAGACTGGCGCACATTTGGAAGAGGGAAACTGTTCTACACACTAGCCTGGGCAGCCGCCCATTTTCTTTGGCAAGTCAGGAAGGGCAAAGGCTACACTGGAAGCACCTGGGGCTCCTGCCCCAGCCTTTGTGATGCCCATTCCCCCCAACTCCTTCCCAGGGTTCTAGCTGAAGCCAGAGCATTGGCCTGAGCAGCCAAGAAGAGGTTTCAGCCCTGAAGGGAGCAGGACTTTTAGTCCAAAGGTAAAGCTGCACAAGCACAACCACGAAGGGACTCAAACTCTCAATCCCCTGATCCGAAATCAGATGCCTTATCCATTAGGCCACGGGGTCACATAAAAAAAGGCACTCCAGGCACTTCTTTGGAAAAGGCAAACACTGATGCATCCAACGAAGTGGGGATTCACCCACGAAAGCTCATGCTCCAATATGTCTGTTAGTCTATAAAGTGCCACATGACTCTTTGCTGCTTTTGCAGACGCTGTGTTTCTCAGGTCAGCTACTGAGGGGGGCCGAGACTCTCTGAGCACAAGAAGTCGAGTTCCCAGTGAGATGTGAGACTTAATTCTCTGGAGCCGGGTGCAGGGCTTTGGCAGGGAGGCTCAGGCATGGGGGACTGTGGTGCAGCAGATGCACCAGCTGTCTAGCTGCGGAGATTTAATCTTACTGAGGAGGAGGAGGAGGAATCCTGCTGATAGGCAGTGTCCAGGACCGGTGCAACCACTAGGCGAACTAGTCAGCTGCCTAGGGTGCCAAGTGTTTGGGGGAACCAAAAGCCACACTCAGATGAGGCAGTGGAGAGGAGGTAAGCTGGGGAGGGGGCTTGGGGGCATGCAGGGAGAGGGCTTCCCGCAGCAAGTAACAAGGGCGGGGGCGTGCAGAGGAACCGCTTCCTGTCCCAGCTCACCTCTGCTCTGTTTTCTCCCCTGAGCACGCCGCCCCCACTCTAATTCTCCTCCCCTCCTATGCTTGTCGCACTAAACAGCTGATTGGCACCGCAAGCTGGCCCAGGGGAGACGTGTGTGTTCCTGCTGCCTTCTGCTGAGCCCTGCTCTGTGTGTGTGTGAATCTGTGACACTGTATCAGTGTGTTGCTAGGCTAACCAGTAGGAAATGGCTTTGCAGGATTTTGTATTCTGCAGCAAGTGACACAAACACACACACACACAAAGGGACTCACACAATCCCAAGAATACTCACATACAACACACCCAGAGGGACATGTTAGTCCACCCCCGAGAGAGAGAAACATTCACACCCCCAGCCACACTCACAATAACCCCCCACACACACCATAACATTCACAGTTCTGCTCAGAGACACAACTGCACGCAGTTCACTCCCACTGCTCCAAATACAAGGACCTCCTGCCCCACACAGCATGTGCCAAGGCCTGTTGAACTCACTGCCACTGGACAGCTACCAATGAGAATGACCCCCTCGCGCTGGATCATCTGCTTGGCCCCCCACTCCCTCTTGGGGCATGCTGTGCAGCGTGGCTGGGGATTGTGCAATAGCAGGCTGGGGCCGGGTCACTCCACTTCCTGCAGGAAGTAGCCAACCCCCTGTCACCCACAGAGGCCTGGGACCAGCCCCCCTCTGCTTCCACACACACAGGTCTGGGGCATCAGCCTGCTCTGCTCCCCTGGCTCCCAAGTTTGGGGAGAGAGGGGAACTGCCCCACAGCACTCGCCGGCAGCATGGCTGGGAGCCAGAGGAATGGACCATGCAGTGAGTGCAGGGGCGGAGGGGCGGGGGGGCAGGGCTGGGGCGGAGCAGGGGTGGGGGCCATGGCAAAGAGCCAGGCAGCCCCCCCTGCAGCAGCTCCCCAACCCAGCTCACCTCCCCTCTGCCTTCTCCTCTGAGCACGCTGGTGCCGCTCCACTTCTCCCGCCTCCCAGACTTGCGGTGCTAATCAGCTGTTTAGTGCGGCAAGCCTGGAAGGGGAGGAGAATTAGAGCGGGGGCAGCGTGCTCAGGGGAGAAGACGGAGCAGAGGTGAGCTGGGACAGGGAGCAGTTCCCCTGCATGCCCCCACCCCCATTACTTGCTGTGGGCAGTCCTCTCCCCACACTCCTCCTGCTAACCTCGACTCCTACCCTGCCTCTTCCCCCAAGACCCCTCCTCCCGCTCACTGCTCTCGGCCCCCTCCCCAACCTCACTCACTCTTACGGTCATTACAAAGTGACAAGGCAGAGCCCTCCCATTTTTAAAAGTCCTGGGGTGTTGTTCGCCCCTGTTCAGGCACCCCTGGGTCCCAGCACTTCACACAGCTCTCCCTGATTTCAGCTGTTAGTGAGGGAGCCTCACTGCTAGCGCAGACTGGGCAGTTTGTTGGATGAGAGACACTGTCCCAAAGCAGGACGAATGCTCAGACCTGGTGATCAGTGATTTCAGATCTGTTGGTCTGCAGCAAGACTCTACAGTGAGTCTCAGTCAGCTCTGTTATTACACAGGGACGAACAAAAGGGTCAAATGGTGCCTGGAAGCCTTAAGAAGAATCCACCCCACCAAGTACAACGCTTGTTGATACCAGCTCCTAACCCCACTGAGAATGTTTTGGGGTCACTCCTTGCCTTTATCAACCTAGGGGACTGAGAGACTAGGAATTAACAGGTGCTCCAGTGGCACAATTGATTAGCACACAGTACTTATAGGGCAGTGCTGAGGTTGTGAGTGCAAACCTCCCCTGGATCACTGGTTTTCATTAGCCAAATGGCTTCACCCCCTCATTTGGCCCTATGGAATGTAGAATTCTAGCCCTGGGGACATTGAAGCAACGTAAGAATCAAAAATACTCCTTCACTTATTACCTCTTCTCCAGAGTGCAGGTCAGAATCTACAATCCTTTCTCCCCCACCAGCCCCTGTGCCAGGATCCCTCAAGCAGAGCCTGGAGTCCTGCCCATCCTTGACCCCTGAGCCTGGAGGGAGAGGAGCAAGGAGCCATTGTTAGAGGGCTTTCCCTTCCCCTGCCCGCTTCCCTGGCTCTTGTCACACAGACAGCAAGCAGCAAAAGACCAGAAGTCCGAAGCGCAGACAGAAGGATGTTTACTGGGGTTAGTTTCCAAGCAAGCAGATTCCAAAGCCCTTCACACCAGTCAGGCTGATCTCTATACACGGACAGAGTCCGTTCCCCAGTGTTCCCTACCCAGCTCTGACACCACAGAGCGTTTACCCCACATCCCTACAGACAATTCTTTCCTGGGTGTCCGGCTGGTGAGTCTTGCCCACATGCTCAGGGTTTTGCTGATCACCATATCTGGGGTCAGGAAGGAATTTTCCTTCATGGCAGATTGGCAGAGATCCTGGGGGGTTTTCACCTTTCTCTGCAACGTCGGGCATGGGTCACTTGCTGGAGGATTCTCTGCACCTTGAAGTCTTTAAACAATGAGTTGAGGACTTCAATAGCTCAGACATAGGTCAGGGGTTTGTTACAGGAGTGGGTGGGTGAGAGTCTGTGGCCTGCGTTGTGCAGGAGGTCGGACTAGACGATCATAATGGTCCCTTCTGACCTTAAAGTCTATGAGTCTATGAGCTCTGACACTGCAGAGTGTTTACCTCACGTCCCCCTTCCCAGCTCCGACAGTCCAGAGCCTTGCCTGTGTCCCTGTTCCCCGTTCCCTAATCCCATCCCCCCGTTAGCAAGCATGATTCCAATTTTCCCGCCCACTGCCTGTTTGACCCCAGTTTATACAGTAATATTCTCAGCGAGACCTTAACCAATCATTTTACTGAAATGTAATTAACCAGTTCTAACCTATTGTAACAGAATTCTCTAACCAATTACATCCCACTCCCCTAATTAACTTACACCCAGTAAAATTAATTCTGCAGCAGACAGAAAGAATTAGAGGACCAGACAGATTGACAACAGAAAAGCAGGGGCCATAAAGATAAACTCTACAGAAATGACGGTTTCACAACCACAACCATTGAGAAGAGATTTCTTGCCAGACCGGATGCTCCCTTAAGATCTGTTTCTTTATCTGGTGGTGATGGGCACTATTGGGACAGGATCATCTTCCTAACAGCCCAACCCCACCTTAGTTCAGTGTGACGGGTTTGAGAGGTGAGGATGTGACCATTCACTTCCCAGTGTATGGCTGCCCCTGCTGCTTAGCCAAAGGCCTTAGCCTACTGTCAAGGTTTTTTCCCCACTCTGAACTTTAGGGTACAGATGTGGGGGACCTGCATGGACCCTTCTAACCTTAATTACTAGCTTAGATATGGTAACACTGCCACCATCCAGAAGTTAGTGTCTGGATCACTCCCTGTCCCCCCAAAACATTCCCCTCCCTGGGCAGCCTTGAGAGGCGTCACCAATTCCCTGGTGAACACAGATCCAAACCCCTTGGATCTTAAAACAAGGAGAAATTAACCATCCCCACTCCTTTTCCCCTACCAATCCCTGGTGAGTCCAGACCCAATCCCCTTGGATCTTAAAACAAGGAAAAATCAATCAGGTTCTTAAAAGAAAAAACTTTTAATTAAACAAAGAAAGATAAAAATCATCTCTGTAAAATCAGGATGGAAAATACTTTTCAGATTTATATAGCCCAGAGGAAACCCCTCTAGCCTTAGGTTCAAAGTTACAGCAAGCAGAGGTAAAATCCTCTCAGCAAACAAGGATCATTTACAAGTTGAGAAAACAAAAATAAGACTAACATGCCTTGCCTGGCTAATTACTTACAAGTTTGAAACATGAGAGACTGATTCAGAAAGATTTGGAGAGCCTGGATGGACGTCTGGTCCCTCTTAGTCCCAAGAACGAACAACCCCCAAAACAAAGAGCACAAACAAAGACTTCCCTCCACCAAGATTTGAAAGTATCTGTCCCCCATTGGTCCCCTGGGCAGGTGTCAGCCAGCTTTATGGAGCTTCTTAACCCTCTACAGGTAAAAGAGACATTAACCCTTAACTATCAGTTTATGACACCTACGAACAAGGGCTCAGACTCTCCTAGGGAGAGAAGGCCCAGACAGGCAGACTGGGACTTTGGTTCTTTGTTTTATACCCCTGTCACTAGCTGAGTGATAAAAATACACCTAAGTTCTTAAAGTCTAAGCCTGTACAAGCAGCCTGAATAGCTCTATTCTAACAGCCATCGGTCCCTGTGGAAAAATCTATTCAGGGTTGTCCCTAGACATTTTGATGCCCTACACAACACCCCGTCCCCTAGTCCGAGCTGGCAGAGCGGAGCAGGCTGGGGCCAGGTCACTCCACTTCCCGCCGCCCGGTAATTGCAGGGCAGGCCAGACCCCACACTCACGGGGCAGTGGGAAATGGAGTGATCCAGCCCCAGCCTGCTGCACTCTGCTCCCAGCCTTGGAACTTGGGCGGTGGGGGGAAAGGCCCCCCAGCACTCACCAGCGCCGCAGCAGGGAGCTGGTGGAGCAGAGCAGGCTGGGGCCAGGTCGTTCCACTTCCCGGCGCCCGGTGAGTGCAGGATGAGACTGATCCCTCCTGCAGTCCACCGGGATGCAGCTAAGGGGAAGGGGTGGAGTGGGGGGGGAATGGAGTGGAGCAGGGGTGGGGAGAGGCAGCATGGGGGCAGAGCAGGAGTGGGGGCTTTGGGGAAGAGGCGGAGCAGGGGCAGCTTTCCTGGCCGTCTCAGCCAGCCGGGGGATCGGGCTGGCTGCCAGAGCAGTACGCAGCTTCGTAGGGCACCAGGAAAAATGGGACAACTTGGTGTCTCCACAACCTTTCACCAGGCAATGTCACTGTAGTGTGTGCTGTCTTCATAGGTCCTTTCTCAGTCTTTCTCACCCTCCTGTTTTGAGTCTCCTGTGTCCCTGCTTTCAAGCACAGACTAACTCTGGCTGTTCAGGAGAGGGGAGGACCATGCCTATGTGTGGTCAGCAGACAGCGACAAAGACCCCTAGCCAGCCTGCTCCCTGCCATGCCAAACACCCACTGAAGGCCACCCGCAGACCAGCAGGCGAGGCGGCTGCTGATGCTCTGTGGCCAACATCAGAAGAAGGTAGGAAAGCAGGGCCAGCCCCCCAGTGTGGCCTCTGTCTGTTCCCACTCACAGTGCTCACTTTTGCAGTGGGGCAGGAGATTTTACCCCAAAAGGCTTTTCCCCAGCTGGCGAGAAGCAGAGAAACACCCAGGCTCCCAAGGTGCTATTTACCAAGCCCCCTCAAGTACAGGGACAGGCGCATATTTGGAAGAGGGAAACTGCTCTACACGCCAGCCCAGGCAGCTGCCCAGTTTCTTTGGCAAGTCAGGAACAGCAAAGGCTAGACTGGAAGTACTTGGGGCTCATGTCCCAGCCTTTGGGATGTCCAACACCCGACTTCTTCCCGGGGCTCTAGCTGAAGCCAGAGCATTGGCCTGAGCGACCAAGAAGAGGTTCCAGCCCTGAAGGAAGCAGGACTTTCAGCACAATAGTAAAACTGCACACGCATAACCATGAAGGGACTCGAACTCTCAATCACCTGATCCAAAGTCAGATGCTTTATCCATTAGGCCATGTGGTGACATAAGAAACACCTCTCCAAGTACTTCTTTAGAGAAGACGGACACTGTGTTTCTCAGACTTAGGTCATCTACTGACAGGGGCCGAGACTCTCTGGGCACAAGAAGTCGAGTTCCCAGTGAGATGTGAGACTTAATTCTATGGAACCAGGTGCAGGACTTTGGCAGGGAGGCTCAGGCATGGGGGATTGAGGTGCAGCAGATGGACCGGCTGTCTAGGTGCAGAGATTTAGTCGCACCGAGGCACAGGAGGGAGGAGAAGGAGGAATCCTGCTGATGGTCAGTGGCTGTGCAGAAAAAAGGGTGTTGATTCCCCCATCCTAAATGGGCTGGTTGGCTTGACCCTTCTCCCCTCTGCAGAGCATAGTGGGGACTGCAGCTCACCCCTTGTGGGGCAGGAGGGCACAGGTGCAGGGCGCTGGGCTCTGATGCACCTGGAAGTCAGATCCGTTGGGGTGGGGTGGGGTGGGTTGGGGCAGGGCAGGGCAAGGCAGGGCAGGGCCTGTTGTTTACGTTCTGCCTTGCCTGGTGCTGGGCCATTGCACAATCCCCAGCCAAGCCGCACAGCGCACCGCAAGAGGCAGGGGGGCAAGCAGATGATCCAGCACAAGGGGGGAGAGGAAATGTGCTTGGGGAGAGGAAAGGCCTTGGGTTGCACTGAGGGAGTGCAGATCAGTGGTGACACCTCAGAAACCTGCAGCAAAGGGATGGACAGGTGGGCTGCGTGGATAGAAAAGGCAGCGAGCCTAAAAGGGGAGTGGGGTCTAATGGACAGAGCAGGTGGGGGTTGGGCTCTATCCCTGGCTCTGGGAGCAGAGGTGGGTCTAGAGGTGAGAGCAGGGGGACTGGGAGCCAGGACTCCTGGGTTCCATAGTGGCGGCTGTTTTTTCCTGTGTCTCCCTCCCTAGAGGTCCCAGCCCAGCCCCCTAGTGGAATCTGACTGGGGGAGGGGGTTGCCCTGCCACTCCGGATTCGTGATTCGAACCCCTCCCCCCACGGGCTCTGACATCACAGAATGTCCCCCCAAGTCAGAAAGTAGGAGCCCCTCCCCGCATTCAGAGGAATCTAGTGAGATTCTAGGGGGTCTCTGGCAGAGGTGACAGCACCCACCGGACACCCACTCATGGTTGCAAGGAGAACCTCCTGCATAGCCCCCTGCTACGAGGGACCGGGGGCGCCCAGCCAGGGTCAGGAGGTGTGCTCCCCATGAGCCCCTCCCCCGTTACTCCAGGATCTGAGCATCTTCCTAATTCGCAGGGTAATTCTCCTCCCAGGCTCGTGCGAGGGTGGGAAGCGCCACCAGCCCCATTTCCCAGACGGGAGAACTGAGGCCCAGAGAGGCTGAGTGATGTGCCCAAGGATACCCAGGAAGTCTGTGGCAGAGCAAAGCATGTTTCTGCCTCCTCACTCCCAGGTCTGGCCTGCTCCTGGGTCACTGGATGGTGCAGGGGGGGGCGCCTCGGGGCAAGGGGCAGTGCAAGGGGGGGCCTCAGGGGAAGGGGCAGTGCAGGAGCGGGGTCCCAGGAGAAGGAGCAGTGGGAGGGCAGGGTCTCAGGGGAATGTGAGGGGGCGGGTCCCAGGTGAATGGGTGCTGTAAGGGTGGAGTCTGAGGTGAATGGGTGGTGCAGGGGCGGGATCCCAGGAGAAGGAGCAATAGGAGAGCAGGGTCTCAGGGGAATGTGAGGGCAGGGTCTCAGGTGAATGGGTGGTGCAGGGGTGGGGTCCCAGGAGAAGGAGCAGTGGGAGGGCGGGGTCTCAGGGGAATGTGAGGGGGGTCTCAGGTGAATGGGTGGTGCAGGGGCAGGGTCCCAGGAGAAGGAGCAGTGGGAGGTCGGGGTCTCGGGGCAATGTGAGGGCGGGGTCTCAGGTGAATGGGTGGTGCAGGGGGGTCTCGGGGCAATGTGAGGGCGGGGTCTCAGGCGAATGTGTGGTGCAGGGGGGTCTTGGGGCAATGTGATGGCAGGGTCTCAGGTGAATGGGTGGTGCAGGGGCGGGGTCCCAGGAGAAGGAGCAGTGGGAGGGCAGGGTCTCAGGGGAATGTGAGGGCAGGGTTCCAGGTGAATGGGTGGTGCAGGGGCAGGGTCCCAGGAGAAGGAGCAGTGGGAGGGCAGGGTCTCAGGGGAATGTGAGGGCAGGGTCCCAGGTGAATGGGTGGTGTAAGGGTGGGGTCCCAAGTGAATGAGTGGTGCAGGGGCAGGGTCTCGGGGGAATGTGAGGGCAGGGTCCCAGGTGAATGGGTGGTGTAAGGGCGGGGTCTCAGGTGAATGGGTGGTGCAGGGGCAGGACCTCGGGGGAAGGGACGATGCAGAGATGGGGATTAGGGGAAGGGGCAGGGCCTCGGGGGAAGGGACGATGCAGAGATGAGGGTTAGGGAAGGGGCAGGGCCTCGGGGGAAGGGACGATGCAGAGATGGGGGTTAGGGGAAGGGGCAGGGCCTCGGGGGAAGGGACGATGCAGAGATGGGGGTTAGGGGAAGGGGCAGGGCCTCGGGGGAAGGGACGATGGAGAGATGGGGGTTAGGCGAAGGGGCAGGGCCTCGGGGGAAGGGACGATGCAGAGATGGGGGTTAGGGGAAGGGGCAGGACCTCGGGGGAAGGGACGATGGAGAGATGGGGGTTAGGCGAAGGGGCAGGGCCTCGGGGGAAGGGACGATGCAGAGATGGGGATTAGGGGAAGGGGCAGGGCCTCGGGGGGAGGGACGATGCAGAGATGGGGGTTAGGGGAAGGGGCAGGGCCTCGGGGGAAGGGACGGTGCAGAGATGGGGGTTAGGGGAAGGGGCAGGACCTCGGGGGAAGGGACGATGCGGGGGAAGGGATTAGAGGGAACAGGTGGTGCAGGGGCAGGGTTTTAGGACAATGTGAGCACAGGGTCTCGGGTGAATGGGTGGTGTAGGGGCGGGATCTCAGGGGGAAGGGGCGGTGCAGGGGCAAGGTCTTAGGGCAATGTGAGCACAGGGCCTCGGGTGAATGGGTGGTGCAGGGGCAGGGTCTCAGGGCAATGTGAGGGTGGGGTCCCGGGTGAATGGGTGGTGTAGGGGCAGAGTCTCAGAGGGAAGGGGCAGTGCAGGGTCAGGCTCTCGGGGGGAAAGGGAAGCTCAAGGGCAGGAACTCTGGAGAAGGGGCAATGTGAGGACGGGGGTGGGACCTTGGGGAAAGGGTGCAGGGGAGGGGTGTATTGGGGAGGCACAATGCAGGAGTGTGGATTTGGGGGAAGGGGCAGAGTGAGGGTGGCGTATTGGGGAAAAGGGGCAATGCGAAGGCGGAGCCTTGGAGGAAGGGGCAGGGGCAGGGCTCTAGGGAATGGGGCAGGGATTAGGGGAACAGGTGACTAGAGGCCAGGACATCGGGGGTAGGGGCAGTGTGGGGGCAGGACCCCAGGAGGAGGGGGCAGGGGCAGGGCTTTGGGGAATGGGGCAGGGATTAGGGGAACAGGTGACGTGAGGCCAGGACGTCGGGGGTAGGGGCAGTGTGGGGGCAGGACCCCAGGAGGAGGGGGGCAGGGCTTTGGGGAATGGGGCAGGGATTAGGGGAACAGGTGATGTGAGGCCCGGACGTCGGGGGTAGGGGCAATGTGGGGGCAGGACCCCAGGAGGAGGGGGCAGGAGAAGTGTGGGGGGGCAGGACCCCAGGAGGAGGGGGCAGGGGCAGGGCTTTGGGGGGAGGGCGGAGCTCGGGGAATGAGGAGGATTAATTCAGTTCAGTGCCAGGTTTGTCTGCGGGTGACACTGGCACTGCACGGGGGGTTTAAAGCCGGGCTCACCCGAGGGAGGAGGACGGGGCTGGGTGGCCGGGCACAGCAGTAGTTCGGGGAGTGACAAGGAGCCGGTTCCAAGGCTCATCGGACACACCCAGAAACCAGCTCACACCCAGACGGGGGGTTAAAGCCCCAGCGAACAAGGGGCGCTGGGAACATCCCCGCGGTGCAGACAAACGTACCAAGTCACCGGGCAGAGACAGACCCGGCACTGACCTGCCCCCCCGCCAGGTCCTCGGCCTCCGCCCCCCGCGCTCCCGCTCCCGCCCCCGCCCCGATCAGCTGCTTTGTGCGGGGGGTGAAACGGGCGAAGCGGCGCGGCACGTTCCCACGCGGAGCAGGATAATACACTGCACGGGGGGCGGGGCTGGGGGCGGAGTTGGGGGGGTTGTCAGGTTGACCCAGGGACCTGCCCTCACCCGGGCTCGAGAGGACGGAAGCGCCCCGGCGCAGGCTGGGAGTTGTAGTTCATGGCTCGTCTCAGAGCGGAAGTAACGCACCGTTGCTCAGGCAACGCGCCCCCTCCCGGAGCACACTGGGAAGCGTAGTTCTCCTTCTCTCACGCGGCCTGTATTGGAGGAGGGGCCGTAACTCGTCAGTTCGCCGCGCCCCTCCCGCTCCCTGATTGGTGGAGAGAGCGCGGGACAGACTCAGTGGGCGGGGCGAGCCTGGCCGGCTTTAGGGAGGGAGGGGCCCAATTCGAACAGTCTCGCTGGGCCCGGCAGGGACACAAACAGACCCTGCGGGGCGGTGCTCAGGGGGCGGCGCTCCCAGTCTGCGGCGGGTCCTGCACTCGCTCCCGATCTGCGGCGGCACTGAGGGACCTGCTGCCGCAGACCCGGAGCCAGCGCAGGACCCGCCGCAGACCCGGAGCGCCGCCCGCTGAGCCAACACTGAACAGGCGACTCCAGCCAGGGCGAGATTCGCACCGCGCGGGGCCGGGATTGGGGGTTGGTCTAACGCCAGCCCTGGGGGGAGGCCTGGTTCCTGCCCTGAGGCTTCCCTACCCCCCCCCCCCCACGGGGGCAGCCGGGGGGCGGGGCGGGGCCGGGCCGAGGAGCACAGAGGCGGGACGGGGAGAGGCGCCTCCACACGGGGGGACCAGGGGCTCAGACGCCCAGTTCCAGGCGCCAGGCCCAGCCCCTGCCCCGGGAGCAGCCCCGGGCCCGTGGGAGCCGGGCTGCGGGGGGCACAGGGCAGAGGCAGCGCAGAGTGAAAGGGCTTCACCCCGCCCCCCCCCCAGCTGGGCCTGGAGGGCAGCTGGGGGGGCGCTAAGCTGCCTGGGAGCAGCCCCACAGGCGGCAGCCTGGGGCTCCAGGGCCTTCAACCTCCCCCAACCTGCCCCCCAGTGTCCCCCCCATCCGCTGTGACTCTCCTGCCAGCACCGCCCCCTCCTCTCCTTCTGTAGGGCCCCAGCAGCCCCTTCAAGCCCCCCCCAACCAGCCCCCCAGTGTCCTCCCATCTGTTGTGACCCTCTTGCCAGCCCCACCCCCATCTGTGGGGATCCCTCAGCCCCCAGCATCCCCTCCCCCATCGTGTACACTCCATCTGGCCTTTCCCTTCGCTCCAACCTCCTCCTCCCCCTCCGTCCTCAGCACCCCGACACTGACCTCCTCCTCTCGCCCCACCCCTGACATCCTCCTTCCCGTTCTCAGCACCCCACCACCCCTTCCTCCTCCTCCCCCACAACCCCGTCCTCAGCGCCCCACCCCTAATTGCCTCCAACCCATTTTTCATTGCTGGAACCCACTTTCCCATCCCCCCACTCCCTCAGTCCATTCCCAGGGTGTGAGGTTCCTCATCTTCAATCTCTGCTACACCCAAACCTGCCAGGTTCCCCTTTTCAACAACTGTGGGGTCATCCAACCCGCCGACACCCATCCACTCTGGGCTCTCTAAATCCCACATTCCCACAATGCACGTTGGTAACCCCACCCTCTTCTATCCCTAATCCCTCTATTCCCTTCCCTGGGGTCCTCCTGGACACCCCAACCCACAGTCAGGCCCCCACATACATCCCAGTCACTCACATGCTGAACTACTTCTTCAGAGATCACCACAGCCGGGCAAACTTCTCCATCCATGAGCCCTATGGACCTGTGGCCAGGAAGCTCCCACTTTGGCTGGGCAGGGTGTGGGTGTTAATCTTTTCCTGTCTTGTGTGTGCTGTGCTCACAAAGGCTTTTTGCTCCCTCGGGGTGAGGTGTGGTTTTGGCCGAAGATGAGGTGTTTGGTAGCCCTGTGGATGCTGTGTGGTGTCTGGAATGGGGTGTGTGTGTTCCCATCATGCCCCTTCCCCTCTGCCTGCAGAGCTGAGGACAGACAGGTCTGAGGAGCAGAGCAGGAGCTCTGGGAAGGAGAAGAGCAATATGAAGATGGAGTGTAAGATGAGGCCAGGTAAGTTCTGTGGAGGGAGACATGCTGGACAGGGCCTAGGATTGGGGAGACAAGCAGGTGTGAGCCCCGGGCTCAGATTTCTAATTGTAGCTGTGATGGCAGAATGGGAGGAGGGTTGAAGCTGAAGCCCTGGTGTGCGGGAGTAGCGAGAAGAGGAACCTCACCACCATTGCTTTTTCTTTTCCTCTTGTGTTGTGTTTCATACCAAGGGAAAAGAAGTTGCGGGGATGGAGTCCAGCCCTGAGGTGAGATGGAAAGTGATCAAGAGCAGTGACAGCTTGAATCCTGTTGATGCCAGGCAAGAGCTGCCCAACTGGGACAAGAGTAACCGTCTCTGTCTGTGAGATGTGGATCTGGTTTGGAAAGGGCTGTGGTCACAGCCCTCCTGGCTCCAGGCAGGGACTTCCCGTTATCTGGGTGTGGGTTTCCGGACTATCTGTGGCTTCAAGGGAGATGATGTTGACATTTGCGAGAGCTGATCATCTCTCTTGCGAGGAGTGGTGTGTGCTCCCTAGCAGAAAGTTGGATCCATGAGGGTGACTCCCTGTTGTGAATTTCTTTCATCCTCCTAGGTTTCTCTCTCTGTGTTGGCCAACTTTCACTCAAACTCTCTCTGTCTCTCCTTTCATGGACACCTGTCATGTTCAGTTGCCTGCATTCTCTTTCTCTGCTCCCCCTTCCCCAGTCTCCTATGGACTCAGCTAGGTCTATCTGCCCACAGGCAGGGTCTCTGCCATACTGGGAAGGATGTGTCCTGCCTGCCAGGATAAGGGGGTTGCTCCTCCCACCCCCTATCTTTGGGAAGACCTCATTGCTGTAACTGGGTCACAGCGTGAGTGGCCAGTAAGGTCTTTGGGGCTATGAGGTCTGAGACTGAGAAGGGTGGGCTCACGGTCATGGCTTTGGGCAGAGGAGAAGTGGGGCTGGGGTTAGAGATGCCCCTTATCACCAGCTAGCTCCATTACTGCATCACCCAAAAGTCTTGCTCAGGGTCCATTATGCCTCCTTGTGCTGGGCACTGCAGGGACAGTCAGAGGGACAGCAGGATGCATGAGGAAATAGATGAGTGTGTGAGGCAGATGGGTGAAGGGGTGTGTGTGACATACATTGGGGACGGATGAGGGGTTGAGGGCTGGACGGACAGCGGGACAGATGGAGAGCTGCAGGGACGGATGGTGATGTCACAGGCTGGACTTGTGATGGGTTCAGCTCTTGGCCACTGGCTCTGTCATCTCCTGCCCCCATCTGCCCATCTGACTCTGTCCCTGTCTCTCGCAGGCAGCACTCAGCAGAGTCTGTCCCTGTTGTTACACTGGTGCCTACATCCAGCGCACACCTGTGCGTAATGTGCTCCTGGAGAGCTCAGGCAGGGAGAAGCATGTGGCTCATGGCTGCTGAACCAGCTACTCCAAAGAGTGCCGCAGATCTCCCCCTCCTTGGGCAGCAACACCCTGACCGGGGGGTTCCCTGTCCCTCCTCGCTGCCAAAGCAGCCTGCTCAGCACAGAAACCGAGGTCACCTGCCTCCGCCCAGCCTCTAGCTGGAGCTACTTCAGCCCCGAATTGCTGGTATCCAGCCTGGCCGGAGTTGGTGCGATGTCCTAGTGGAGTCCGTTCTTTCTCCCTGGTAGATTATGATTTTCCCACTGTAGTTAGTTGCTCTTTCTCTGCTTCCCCATAGCCCCTCCCCAGTGATAGTGACCCCTGCTGGCCAGGAACGGGAGTGTCCTGTAGGTGCCTTCTTGTAGGAGCAGTGACTCCTGGTGGCGAGGGGCAGCAATGCCTGGCATGTATCCCCCCTGGCATTGCTGCAGAGACCCCTGGTGGCAACTGAGGGCAGTTGCCTATGTGACCCCACTACTGCCATTGCGCCTGTGAGCGCTGGTGGGTAGGTGAGGCAGGGCCCTGTATGTACATCAGCCATTGGGGCAGGACCCTCTGTGTATCCCACTCTCATCTCGACTGTAAGCTGTCTAAACTCCTACTTGCCTCATGGGGCCACAACCGTGGTACCCCCAACCCACCCAGCAATGTCGTCAATCTATCCAACTACACACTCAGCCCAGAAGAAAAGCCTGTCCTATCTCGGAGACTCTCTTTCTGCCCTGCCACCTCTACCAACATGATACAGTTCTGCAGCAATCTGGAAGCCTACTTTCGCCATCTCTGATTCAAAGAATACTTTCAGGACAACACTGAACAGCGCACTGATACACAGATACCCTCCCACCAACAGCACAAGAAGAAGAACTCCACATGGACTCCTCCTGAGGGTCGAAATGACAGTCTGGACCTATACATTGAATGCTTCCGCTGACGTGCACAGGCAGAAATTGTGGAAAAACAACATTGCTTGCCTCATAACGTAAGTCGTGCAGAACGCAATGCCATCCACAGCCTCAGAAACCACCCAGACATCAAAGAGGCTGATAAAGGAGGTGCTGTTGTCATCATGAACAGGTCTGACTACCAAAAGGAGGCTGCCAGACAACTTTCCAACACCAAATTCTACAAGCCACTTCCCTCAGATCCCAGTCAGGAATACACTAAGAAACGGCAAAATCTACCCAGGACACTCCCTACACTAACACCGGAACAAATCAACATACCCTTAGAGCCCCGACCAGGGTTATTCTATCTACTACCCAAGATCCACAAACCCGGAAATCCTGGATGCCCCATCATCTCGGGCATTGGCACTCTCTCTGAAGGACTGTCTGGATATGTGGACTCTCTACTCAGACCCAATGCCACCAGCACTCCCAGCTATCTCTGTGACACCACTGATTTCCTGAGGAAACTACAATGCATTGGTGACCTTCCAGAAAACACCCTCCTAGCCACCATGGATGTAGAGGCTCTCTACACGAACATCCCACACACAGATGAAATACAAGCTGTCAGGAACAGAATCCCTGATGATGGCGCAGCACAATTGGCTGCTGAGCTCTGTGCCTTTATCCTCACACACAACTATTTCAAATTTGATGACAATATATATCTCCAGATCAGTGGCACCGCTATGGGCACCCGCATGGCCCCACAATATGCCAATATTTTTATGGCCGACCTGGAACAACGCTTCCTCAGCTCTCGTCCACTCACGCCCCCTTCTCTACCTACGCTACATTGATGACATCTTCATTATCTGGACCCATGGGAAGGAGTCTCTGGATAAATTCCACCACGATTTCAACAGCTTCCACCCCACCATCAGCCTCGGCCTGGACCAATCTACACAGGAGGTCCACTTCCTAGACACCACGGTGCAAATAAGTGATGGTCACATTACTACCACCCTATACCGAAAACCTACCGACCGCTATGCCTACCTTCATGCCTCCAGCTTCCATCCCGGACACATCACACGATCCATTGTCTACAGCCAAGCACTGAGGTACAACCGCATCTGCTCTAACCCATCAGACAGAGACCAACACCTACAAAATCTCTACCAAGCATTCTCAAAACTACAATACCTGCACGAGGAAATAAGGAAACAGATCAACAGAGTCAGACATGTACCCAGAAGCCTCCTACTGCAAGACAAACCCAAGAAAGAAACCAACAGGTCTCCACTAGCCATCACATACAGTCCCCAGCTAAAACCTATCCAATGCATCATCAGGGACTTGCGTGGCAGGCTGGTCCTCGCCCACAGGCAACCTGCCAACCTGAAACATATTCTCACCAGTAACTGCACACCGCACCATAGTAACTCTAGCTCAAGAACCAATCCATGCAACAAACCTCGATGCCAACTCTGCCCACATATCTACACCAGCGATACCATCACAGGACCTAACCAGATCAGCCACACCATCACCGGTTCATTCACCTGCACATCCACCAATGTAATATACGCCATCATATGGCAGCAATGCCCCTCTGCTATGTACATCGGCCAAACTGGGCAGTCGCTACGGAAAAAGATAAATGGAGACAAATCAGATATTAGGAATGGCAATATACAAAAACCTGTAGGAGAACACTTCAACCTCCCTGGCCACACTATAGCAGACCTTAAGGTGGCCATCCTGCAGCAAAAAAACTTCAGGACCAGACTTCAAAGAGAAACTGCTGAGCTTCAGTTCATCTGCAAATTTGACACCATCAGCTCAGGATTAAACAAAGACTGTGAATGGCTTGCCAACTACAAAACCAGTTTCTCCTCCCTTGGTTTTCACACCTCAACTGCTAGAGCAGGGCTTCATCCTCCCTGATTGAACTAACCTCATTATCTCTAGCTTGCCTGCATATATATACCTGCCCCTGGAAATTTCCACTACATGCATCTGACGAAGTGGGTATTCACCCATGAAAGCTCATGCTCCAAAACGTCTGTTAGTCTATAAGGTGCCACAGGATTCTTTGCTGCTTTTACAGATCCAGACTAACACGGCTACCCCTCTGATACTTTCAGGATATGTTTTGGTTCTGAGAGGTGAAAGGCTGCTCTGTGTGTGATGTTATGGAGTGATGTAGCAAAGGTTGATTGCAGAGGTGATGCATGTGCCACAAAAGTTGTGGGGTCCCTCCCCTAGCTCTGGCCCCAGAGTCCAGAATTTACATAAACCCACCCGCTGACCTGTGACTAAGAATCTGGTTGCAGAGGTATTTCGTGTCCCACAGCTGACTTCCCACAGTCCAATCTGCAAAATTTTCTTGTTGTCTGAGGGGTAAGAACCATTTTCCCCAACTATGGAGTTGTTTAAAACTTTCAGTGTGGAAATGAGATCAAAGCCCAGCAGCTTATGTATGTCTAAAAATTGCATTTAGTCATTAATCATTTTTTATCTGTGGTATTAATCCAAATATGAATTAGAATGATAAAAAACTTTATTTTTAAACTAGAGAGATACAAAGGACATAAAATGTGCATTTAAACATTTCACAAGAAAAGCATGCTGCTAAATACAAATATTCTTTTTCAATCTCTCTTATTTCACCATCCTTTGGAACCCATGTCCCTTGCCTAACGAGAGTTATGTAGGTTCGGGTGAGTCCCGAAATCATGAACTGCTAAGTTCCGTTCTACTGTCTTTGATTCATATCACCAGAATAACTGTACTTTATTACCCCTGCCCTAATAAGAAAGAGACCGGGGATCCCACAGCAGCTGAAATAACCCTTTGGACATGCACCCCCATCATGCAATGCGGGGTGAGTGTGAGCATGCATATCAGCAACAAAAGGCCTTTACAACAGATCACCAACAGATGTCAGGGTAAAGTTCATTCTCACCTTGCTTACATCCTTCCCCTAGCCAAGAATTGGTGGTCCTGATAAATCACACTCCCTGTTATACCAACACATTGGTATTGAATGTGAAGTTATGGCTAGCAAAAGTAGCCACCCATCTCTGCCTTGTAGCATCCAGCTTAGCCCTTGTTAACACATAAGTCAGTGGATTGTTCTCTGTCCACACCTGAAACTGAGCACCACACAAGTAGTCTAGAAATTTCTCAGTGATGGCCCATTTCAAGACCAAGAATTGCTGCTGGTGGTGGGATAGCGAGTTTTGCTATCAGACAGTCCTCAGCTGGCAATGCCTACAGATTTACATTTCCTTCCACTTGCTGGTACGGGACTGCTCCCAGACCCTCCAAACTGGCATCAGCATGCAGGATAAATGGCTTGTTTGGGTTAACAAGGACTTGGACTGGCACATGAATCAGGCAAATTATTATTTCCTGTAAAGCTCTGTCACTTCTCTCATCCCACCATGTCCCACAAGGAGAAGAGAGGAGCCCCTCCCATGTCCCAGTCCAGGAACACCAGAGTGTGGTGTGGTTGTGACTCAGTCCAGGTCTGCTAGTGCTGCAAAGGAGAAGATTTCCTTCCTCAGTCCAGGTCAACTGGAATTGTTGTTGCAGTGGGGAAAAGATGTCTTTCATCTAGTTCTTAGATGCTTTGGTGAAAGGGGACAGGCAGAGGCTTTTTTCTTCCCTCTGCAGCTCAAATTGCACACTTCTTCTCTGCTTTTTGCTCTAGCTTGACTTCTCTCTTGCATCTCAATTTTCTCTTTCATGGCCTCATTCCAAAGCATTCACAGCCTAATTCTCTATCCTAACCCTGAGCTCTCTACTGCACCCTGAATGTCTCATTCTAACCCCACCCCAGAGTCTGCACCCCCAGAGCCAGTGCCTTCATCCCTCTGCATTCCAACTCTCTGTCCCATGTAGCCTGATATAGAGTGTACTAATAATATTAATTTGAATAATTTGATGAAAATTTAATTGACTAGCTTACATGTTATTTAATTTAATTGAGTTACAAAGTTACATTTGCATTACTGCTATTCAAAAGATACATATGGCATTATATACAACAAAATTTTGGTTAATATACTCACAGCCTTCCTTGAGAACCTGGTGGTAAGAGACACAGGACCAGCCTTGCAGTTCAGGTTTCTCAATTCTTAAGTGAAAGATGCTGTGCTTAGGGAAAGCTAGTGTTGCTTAGGGTTTACTTGAATATGTTAAACTTAAAATCAAAACCTAATAAACAAAGACTAAAAACGTAGGGAAACCGAACTTAGCCTAGTTCCCTTGAAACTTAAAGTTTCAGAACAAGTACAGCCTACTGCTAGTACATAGAGAGAGAGTGGAGGCCGTAAGTCAGAATGATAGAGCAAAGTGCTCTAGCGAGGTGGCTTACCTCTTTTATAGGGCACAAGGGCCGGAAATCCTTCCTCCTATGCCCAAATTTCATTCCTCACCCACAAAACATTAGAGTACATTTACTTCATAGACTAGTATGTTTGTGCTTGTTGATGACATGTACATATGCACATAAGTTACCTTGTAGTGTACCTGTTAAATCTGTGGGTACAACACTGAATAAAACTCTATGCCATTCTCCATTGTCGATTGGTCTAAGTAAAGGTCTTGGACAGGCATGGGTACTTATCTATTTAAGTAACATGAGAAAGGTCGATTTTCCTCTCTGAGTAAAAGGTCACAATATAAGATATGCTAACTTTGCCTTAGCTTAACATACAGGATATGGCCTCTAGGTTCTCGTAAGTCATGTGTCTCAGTCTCCTAATCATTTTTATTGCCCTCTTCTGGACTCTCTCCAGTTTGTCCACATCCCTTCTCATGTGGGTCCCAACCCCAAAAGTACTCACACTTTTACCCCATTGACCCCAAAATGCCAGCTTTTAATATGTAAATAGGGTGCTGCCATGGTCAAGTCACTCCCGAGCTCTCCAGCGGAGCCTGCTGACACAGAACAAGGTGAAAATTAGCCAGGATGTCACTCAGTCAAATCCCTGTGCTCCCCGCAGGTGATATCGGAAGGCTCCAAGATGGATCATTTCCCTTTCTCTCATCAGCTTCAGGCCCCAGGGTTACAAATGCACAAACCAGTTGGGATTCTCCCCTGGCCTCAGGGTGTGGGGCTGCTCTGAGGGGATGGACTTGCACACTTGAGATATTAGTGCAAAGATACAATTTCAATTTCTCTTAGAGAAATTGGAGGGCAATTTATATTTGGTACAAATCTTATTTAGTGAAAGGAAAGCTGCAGTGACAGCCTGGTTACTGGGGTGCAAAACACCTTCCTCCTGGGAGAAACAAGAAGTTAGAATTAGAAATTTACATAGTTTGTTCCAGTGTTGGTACAGGTTTAATTTTGCTTCTGTGTAGGTTTGTTTCAGGCTGTGACCATTTTGATTTATTGGGTTGTTTTGTTTTTTTTAGTTGGAATGGAGCTTTTAATTGACATTTGCTGGATTCAAATGGCTGACTTGCAACACCTGTTTTGACATAGTTCTGCATATTTTATTACGATTTGACCAGTATTCAAGGATTCAATTCCTTTATAGGAGGTTTTAGAGGTCATGCTTATTTATTTGATGTTATTTTATCATTCTGCTGTAGCACACTTTTTGATAAAATGTTGAAATTATTAATTTACAGCATTTGTTAGTTTTTATTTTTACAAACAAAGTTTTTCTTAATGTTTGGGTTTTAAATTAAGCCTTGTTTTTGGTTTCAATTTTTCATTTAGGTTTTGGTTACTGATGGGATCTTTAAGAGAACTTTGGATTCAGTACTAAAATTTGGACAGATTTAGAATATTTTAAGTAAACCGTGTTTACTATTTTATTTTAATAAAGTTTGTATTGCTGTAAACCCTAGCCGGGGGGAGAGGAGATGAGCCTGGCCTTTAACTGAGAAGGAACAGAGGCATGGCCCCCGTGAAGGGTGAGGCCAGGTGATGGGGGGCACAGCTCCCCAATTTTTTTTGTCTAGCCCATCTCAGGCCTGGTCTACACTACGCTGTTAAACTGATTTTAACAGCGTTAAATCGATTTAACGCTGCACCCGTCCACACTACACTGCTCTTTATATCAATTTAAAGGGCTCTTTAAATCGATTTCTGTACTCCTACAAAACGAGAGGAGTAACGCTAAAATCGATATTACTATATCGGATTAGGATTAGTGTGGATGCAAATCGACGTTATTAGCCTCATTATTTTACAGTAGCTACCCACAGTGCACCGCTCCAGAAATTGACGCTAGCCTCGGACCATGGACGCACACCACCCAATTCATGTGCCTAGTGTGGACGCTCACAATCGACTTTATAATATCTGTTTTATAAAATCGGTTTAAGCTAATTCGAATTTATCCTGTAGCGTAGATGTAGCCTCAGTCCCCCACTAAAGGAGAAGAGTCTGATGCCACCCCTGCAGGTCACTGAGTGTCACTGCTGCTCCATGGGAAACATGCTCTGTGCCTTACCCAGATTGGTGGGAAACACACTCTGTGCATTACTGTGACTGGTCCGTGGGTGTCACTGCTTGTAGAGGGCAGACACACGCTGTGCATTACACCACCTGACCAGTGGGTGTCACTGCTGTATCAAGGGAAACACCTTCTGTGCATTACCTTGAATGACCACGAGGTGTCACTGCTGCTCCAAGGGAAACATACTCTGTGTGTTACCCTGATTGGCCACTTGGTGTCACTGCTGCGCCAAGCAAAACACCTTCTGTGCATTACTCTGACTGCCCACTGGGGGTCACTGCTGCGCCGAGGGAGACATAAGAGCGGCCAGACTGGTTCAGACGCAAAGTCCATCTAGCCCAGTATCCTCCTGTCTTCTGACAGTGGCCAGTGCCAGGTTCCCCAGAGGGAATGAACAGAGCAGGGAATCATCAAGTGATCCATCCCCTGCCGCCCATTCCCAGCTTCTGGCAAACAGAGGCTACAGGCACCATCCCTGCCCACCCTGTCTAAGAGCCCTTGATGGATCTATCCACCATAAACTTATCTAGTTCTTTTTTGAACCCTGTTATAGTCTTGACCTTCACAACATGCTCTTTCAAGGAGTTCCACAGGTTAACTATGCAACTGCCCTGAGTTTACACCCCCCCTCCCCTGGCGAGGTTGTATATGGAAAAGAGGATGAGGATGAGGAGAGCCATGATGTGTCGGTCACTGGCTGGTGCCTCAGTTTCCTCTAGGAAGCAGTGCTGCAGGCTCCTTTGGTCTGTGCCCATGCAACTGTGTCTGGGGAAGGAGGAGTAAAGGTTCATTCTTCCCAGCCCCACGCCCCACCCCCAGCAGCTGGTGAGTCCAGGCCAAATTTAATCCTGGTAGCTGGGCTGGGATTAGCCTGGGCTGGGGTAGGGCTGGGGAGGAATTGGGAGGGAGACAGACGCACGTGCTGTGAGGGAAGATCCTCCCATTCCCTGCCAACCCCATTCACTCCTTGCAGCACAGCACCCCCTAGCATTTCTTTCTCTGTCATGGGAGCTGTCTGCTGCTTGCTTCTCCCTTAGCATCATCTCTCCCCATCCTGGAGCACTGGCATTGCCCATCCTGTGCAAATAGGGAGGCCCCGGTGTGCCCCATGGCACTGCCCTGCAATTGTGGAGGCAGCTGTTGGATGGAGCCATATCGAAATATGGGGGTGGGCAAGGCTGGGGACCAGGACTCCTGGGTTCTCCCTTCAAATGTGGGAGGGGAGTGGAGATTGGGGGTAGAGTCGGGGAGGGACAGGGCTGGGATCCAGGGCTACTGCTTTTTCTGGTTTTCTCCACCTCCTGCAGCTGCCTCAATCCTTTCAATGTGTTTCTTGTTCCATATTCATTTGCTGACTTGTGTAAATCACCCCAGAGGTGGCTGCATCTCAGTGTTGGGTGAGGCACCCTTGGCTGCATCACCTCCTAACCGCGTCTCTCTCCCCCTTCGGGTGACCCTGCAGCACTCAGCAAACATCCACAAGATCATGGGGCACTTTGAGCACTGCGCAGGCAGGGGCCAGGCACCCAGCCCTCCCTCCAGAGAATGGGACACAGCATCGACTACTTTTTACAGGGATTAAAAAGGGGCAAAGGAGGGCAAATCAGAGGAGTAGGTGGCCAGGGTCTGAGCAGGGGGTGGAAATTGACTGGTCGGGGGTCAAGCAGCTGGAGGCAGAGTTAGGAGAGGGACTGAAGGCAAAGTCAGGGAGGTGGGAAGGAGCCGGAGTTAAGCCCGGAGGGAGGCGCTGCCAGAGGGTTAAACCCCGGCACAGGCAGGGGCCGAGGGGGAACAGTTATCCTAGTGGGCTGAGACTCCAGTGTTTGCAAACATGGGTGAGGGGAGCAGAGGGCTTTTTTATTTCCCCTCTCACAGGCAGCACCTCTCAACATGGACTTCCCAGGGCTGGGCTCTTAAAGGCACAGGCATCCCACCGCCTAGACACTGCAGCTCCTCTCTGATGTAACCTACTGAGGTGCTGCAATAGGAGACTCAATTCAGTGAAACTGGGCATTCTCTATACGCCCCCCAGCCAGGGGGCTGTACACCCCCTTCCCCGATTTTCCCCAACACCCACTCCCTCAGTGGTCAGGTAGTTACATGCAGCGCTGCCAATGTTGTCATTGGTTGCAAATTTGAATGGAAATTGAAACGTTAACACACACTTTAAAAGCAGATACAACGTATGAAAACTACTTGTACCTGAGAAAGTCAAATAGGTTTGGAAAGTCTGGACAAAGCCGGGTTTCCTCACCCAGCTGTTGTGTTTGCTGACAATGTTGGTGCATTGGCTTCGGCAGTGTTGGCCAACCTTAGAATTTCAAATGATGATTTGTAAGCGAGGTGTGAATGAGCTCTCCCCTGGCAGCTACTGATGACCAGGGTTGGGGGGCAGCTTTGGGAGCAGACTGTATTTACATGAACTCACCTACTCTGCTGAGGTATCCAGCGGACAGAGCTGGGCTGCCTCTGCTCTAGGTGCCCGGAGGAGGGAAGGTGTGTGGGGCTCCAGCCTGGGACTCTTCCTCCCTCCTGCCAAGCCCTGACTATTAATCCCAGCGCTGGCACTCCTTTCTTCAAGCGCCATGTGGGCCAGAAGAATCGTTTGGTAGGAAGCACAAGGGCCAAGCTTGTGAACATCAGGTGAAGCAGCAAGAATCCCAACTATCAGGGTAGCAAGTTCCAGAGCCCTATCCCATTGTGGCCATCCCTGCCAAAGACCTGGCTCTCGGAGGTGTGAGTCACCCAGCAGGAGGGGAAAGATTCACTCTTACACAGCTGGAGACAGGGGAGTTGAGCTCTGGGGCATTACCACAAGCATGGGTGGGTGGCAAGTTTGTAGAAATTTTGGTGGTGCCCAGAACCCGCCCCCAAACTCCACCTCCACCTGCCTAAGGCTCTGGGGGGGGGTTTGGGGTGCAGGATTCAGGCTTTAGGATGGAGTTTGGGTGCTGGGTGTAGGCTCCGGCACGGTTGTAGGAAGGGGTGAGAGGTGCAGGCTCTGGGGGTGGGAAGGAGTGTGTGGGAAGGGGTGCACCCTCTGGGAGGGAGCGTAGGGCTGAAGATGAGGGATTCATGATGCAGGAGGGGGCTCAGGGTTGGGGGTGTTGGAGAGGCTGAGGGCAGCCTGCACTAGGACTCTGGGGCTGCAGTTCTGCCCAGAATCCCTTTACTCCAGCAGCAGGAGCAGGCAGGGGACAGGCACATGCTGCTTTTTGTCAGGCAGGGATGCACCACAGCAGAGGGGAGGGGTGCCAGGCAGGGGCCAGGGGAAGAGACCCAACTCCAAATATTGCTGGAGCAGGGCCCCCAGCCCTGAATGTTCCTGGAGCACGAGCACCACAAATGTATATAACCTGCCACCTATGACCACAAGCCAACACAAGGTCCCACTGAGATTTGAACTCAGATTACAGGATTCAGAGTCCTGAGTGCTGCCCATTACACCGTGGGAGCAGCTTGTGCTGCCTTCTCTGCACATCGGTGACCCTCATGGGGCAGCTTGTGTAAGGGGGCTCTTGGCCCTTTACTAAAACTTAGTGTGTGTGTGTGTGTGTGGGGGGGGTTGGTTGGCTAGTTCCCAGCACCAATAGAAGGGGGAAGGATCAATGGGAAATCAGGACCCTGAGACTGACAGTCCCTAGGGACAATGGGGAGAGGCCAAAGCTCCAAGTTAGCTGCACTGACAGGCCAGACAGTGTAATAAGAGAGTCACCAGGCCAGGAGGTCCCATCCTCCATGTGAGCTGGAACTGCCTGGGCTAGAGTGGGGCAGAGCTAAGGAGAGAGCAGGAGGCCGAGAAGAGCCAGGGAGCAGAGCTGTGCAGGTGTAGTGCCAGAAACTGCTGCATGTAGGAATTTGCAACCTGTAGCAGTTACTGATACCTGAGGTTGTTCTTATTTGCTGACTTGTCCTAATTGGCTAAAACTTGACAGTGGTTTCTCTAGCAAAGGCCAGTCCCTGGCCCCTTGGTCCAGACATCCTCCTTCATATCGGGCTAGGGTGACCAGATGTCAAAGATGAAATATTGGGATGTGGGGGGCGGAGCAAAAAAAAAAGCCAGAGGGCCCCCCTGCCGCCAAGCGGAAGTGGCACAACCCCATCTCCAACCAACTCTCGGCTCTGACCCCCGCTACACCCCCAGCTCCCCCATCCTCTCACTCCTGGGCCCAGCCTGGGCTCCAAGCTCTGCAGCCGAGCCATGATCCAGGCCCCTCCTGCAGCTCCCGGGCAAGGGGTGAACCAGGCAACTCCTGGCAGGAGCGTATCTGCCCCACTTGTGTCTCCGCCCCCCGCCCACCTGGGCCCTGCCTGCTCCGTGCTGCCCCCACCCCAATGCGCTGCCCGCAGGCTGCAGGGCTGGAGCAGCTTCTGCGCTGCGCTCCTGGCCATGGCCAGGGCCAGTGTGCAGACCTGCGGGGGAGGGGCGCAGCCTTCCCTCTCCAGGTCTGCAAGGGGAATGTAAAGCGGCCGTTCCTGCGGGAGTAAGGCGCTGCCATCCCTCCCTAGCTCTGCCAGAGGACTGGGCAGCAGCAGTATTAGCAGGGGCAAAGGCGCCTGATTGTTTCCCCGGCTCTGTGAGGGGACTGGAGAGCGGCCGTTCCTGGGCGCGTGGCCTGCTAGGTTCCTTCCTAGCTCTGAGACGGGAGTGGGGAGCGGCCGTAACTGTGGGGGCGGGGCGCTGGGTTCCTTCCCCAGCTCTGCCAGGGGCCTGGGGAGCAGCCCTTCCTCTGGGATTAGGGCTCTGCCTTCTCTCCCTAGCTCTGCGAAACCACTGGGGGGCGGCCCTTCCTGCGGGATTAGGACGCTGCCTTCTCACCCTAGCTCTGCGAGACCACTGGGAAGCAGACCTTCCTGTGGGATTAGGGAGCTGCCTTCTCTCCGTAGCTCTGCGAGACCACTGAGGAGCTGCCCTTCCTGCGGGGGCGGGGGGCTGGCTTCCCTCACCAGCTCTGAGAGACCACAGGGGAGCTGCCGTTCCTGCGAAAGGGAGGGGGCGCAGGCTTCCCTCCCCAGTTCTGCCAGGAGCCTGGGGAGCAGCCCTTCCTGCAGGATTAGGGCGCTGGCCTCTCTCCCTAGCTCTGCGAGACAACTGGGGAGCGGCCCCTCCTTCGGGATTAGGCCGCCGTCTTCTCTCCCTAGCTATGCGAGACCACTGGGGAGCTGCCCTTCCTGCGGGATTCGGGCACTGCCTTCTCTTCCTAGCTCTGCGAGACCACTGGGAAGCGGCCCTTCCTGCGGGATTCGGGCGCTGCCTCCTCTTCCTAGCTCTGCGACAGCACTGCGGAGCGGCTGTTCCTGCGGAATTAGGGCGCTGCCTTCTCTGCCTATCTCTGCGAGACCACTGGGGAGCAGCCCTTCCTGCGGGATTAGGGCGCTGCCTCCTCTCCCTAGCTCTGCGAGACCACTGGGGAGCAGCCCTTCATGCAGGATTAGAGCGCTGCCTTCTCTCCCTAGCTCTGCAAGACCACTGTGGAGCGGCCCTTCCTGCAGGATTAGGGCCCTACCTCCTCTCCCTTGCTCTGCGAGACCACTGGGGAGCGGCCCTTTCTGCGGGATTAGGGCGCTGCCTCCTCTCCCTAGCTCTGCGAGACCACTGGGGAGCGGCCCTTCCTGTGGGGGCGGGGCGCTGGCTTCACTCCACAGCTCTGAGAGACCACTGGGGAGCGGCTGATCCTGTGGGGGCGGGGCGCTGGGATCCCTCCCCAGCTCTGCCAGGGGCCTGGGGATCAGCTCTTCCTGCGGGAATAGGGCGCTACCTCCTCTCCCTAGCTCTGCGAGACCACTGGGGAGCGGCCGTTCCTGCGGGATTAGGGCGCTGCCCCCTCTCCCTAGCTCTGCGAGACCACTGGGGAGTGGTCCTTCCTGCGGGATTAGGGCGCTGCCTCCTCTCACTAGCTCTGCGAGACCACTGGGGAGCGGCCCTTCCTGCAGGATTAGGGCACTACCACCTCTCCCTTGCTCTGCGAGACCACTGGGGAGTGGCCCTTCCTGCGGGATTAGGGCGCTGCCTCCTCTCCCTAGCTCTGCGAGACCACTGGGGAGCGGCCCTTCCTGCGGCTTAGGGCAGTGCCTCCTCTCCCTAGCTCTGCGAGACCACTGGGGAGCGGCCCTTCCTGCGGGATTAGGGCGCTGCCTCCTCACCCTAGCTCTGCGAGACCACTGGGGAGCAGCCCTTCCTGCGGCTTAGGGCGGTGCCTTCTCTCCCAAGCTCTGCGAGACCACTGGGGAGCGGCCATTCCTCCGGGATTAGGGCGCTGCCTCCTCTCCCTAGCTCTGCGAGACCACTGGGGAGCGGCCCTTCCTGCGGGATTAGGGCGCTGCCTTCTCTCCCTATCTCTGAGAGACCACTGGGGAGCAGCCCTTCCTGCGGGATTAGGGCGCTGCCTCCTATCCCTGGCTTGCGAGAACACTGGGGAGCAGCCCTTCCTGCGGGATTAGGGTGCTGCCTTATCTCCGTAGCTCTGCGAGACCACTGGGGAGCGGCCCTTCCTGCGGGAATATGACATGCCTTCTCTCCCTAGCTTTGCGAAACCACTGGGGACCATCCCTTCCTGCGGGGACGGGGCGCTGGCTTCACTCCCCAGCTCTGAGAGACCACTGGGGAGCCTCCGTTCCTGAGGGGGCGGGGCGCTGAGATCCCTCCCCAGCTCTGCTAGGGGCCTGGGGATCAGCTCTTCCTGCGGGAATAGGGCGCTACCTCCTCTCCCTAGCTCTGCGAGACCACTGGGGAGCGGCCGTTCCTGCGTGATTAGGGCGCTGCCTCCTCTCCAAAGCTCTGCGAGACCACTGGGGAGTGGCCCTTCCTGCGGAATTAGGACGCTACCTCCTCTCCCCAGCTCTGCGAGACCACTGGGAAGAAGGCCGTTTCTGCGGGATTAGGGCGCAACCTTCTCTCCGTAGCCCTGCGAGACCACTGGGGAGCGGCCCCTCCTGCGGGATTAGGGCGATGCCTTCTCTCCCTAGCTCTGCTAGACCACTGGGGAGCGGCCCTTCCTGCGGGGGCGGGGCGCTGGCTTCCTTCCCCAGCTCTGAGAGACCACTGAGGAGCGGCCGTTCCTGCGGAGGGGAGGGGGCGCAGGCTTCCCTCCCCAGCTCTGCAAGGAGCCTGGGGAGCAGCCCTTCCTGCGGGATTAGGCCGCCGTCTTCTCTCCCTAACTATGCGAGACCACTGGGGAGCTGCCCTTCCTGCGGGATTAGGGCGCTGCCTTCTCTTCCTAGCTCTGCGATACCACTGGGAAGCGGCCCTTCCTGCGGGATTAGGGCGCTGCCTCCTCTTCCTAGCTCTGCGACACCACTGCGGAGCGGCCGTTCCTGCGGGATTAGGGCGCTGCCTTCTCTGCCTATTTCTGCGAGACCACTGCGGAGCAGCCCTTCCTGCGGGATTAGGCCGCCGTCTTCTCTCCCTAACTATGCGAGACCACTGGGGAGCTGCCCTTCCTGCGGGATTAGGGCGCTGCCTCCTCTCCCTAGCTCTGCAAGACCACTGGGGACCGGCCCTTCCTGCAGGATTAGGGCACTACCTCCTCTCCCTTGCTCTGCGAGACCACTAGGGAGCGGCCCTTCCTGCGGGATTAGGGCTCTGCATCCTCTCCCTAGCTCTGCGAGACCATGGGGAGCGGCCCTTCCTGCAGGATTAGGGCATTACCTCCTCTCTCTTGCTCTGCGAGACCACTGGGGAGCATCCCTTCCTGCAGGCTTAGGGCGGTGCCTCCTCTCCCTAGCTCTGCGAGACCACTGGGGAGCGGCCCTTCCTGCGGGCTTAGGGCGCTGCTTCCTCTCCCTAGCTCTGTGAGACCACTGGGGAGCGGCCCTTCCTGCGGGATGAGGGTGCTGCCTTCTCTCCCTAGCTCTGCGAGACCATGGGGAGCGGCCCTTCCTGCAGGATTAGGGCATTACCTCCTCTCTCTTGCTCTGCGAGACCACTGGGGAGCATCCCTTCCTGCAGGCTTAGGGCGGTGCCTCCTCTCCCTAGCTCTGCGAGACCACTGGGGAGCGGCCCTTCCTGCTGGCTTAGGGCGCTGCTTCCTCTCCCTAGCTCTGTGAGACCACTGGGGAGCGGCAATTCCTGCGGGATTAGGGTGCTGCCTTCTCTCCCTAGCTCTGCGAGACCACTGGGGAGCGGCCGTTCCTGCGCGATTAGGGCGCTGCATTCTCTCCGTAGCTCTGCCAGACAACTGGGGAGCGGAACTTCCTGTGGGATTAGGGCGCTGCCATCTCTCCCTAGCTCTGCGAGACCATGGGGAGTGGCCTTTCCTCTGGGAATAGGGCGCTGCCTTCTCTCCTTAGCCCTACGAGACCACTGGGGAGCTGCCCTTCCTGCGGGAATATGGCGCTGCCTTTTCTCCCTAGCTCTGCGAAACCACTGGGGAGCGTCCCTTACTGCGGGGGCGGGGCACAGGCTTCCCTCCCCAGCTCTGAGAGACCACAGGGGAGCGGCCGTTCCTGAGGAGGGGAGGGGGCGCAGTCTTCCCTCCTTAGCTCTGCCAGGAGTCTGGGGAGCAGCCCTTCCTGCGGGATTAGGGCGCTGGCCTCTCTCCCTAGCTCTGCGAGACCACTGGGGAGCGGCTCTTCCTCCTGGGGCGGGGCGCTGGCTTCCCTCCCCAGCTCTGAGAGACCACAGGGGATCGGCCGTTCCTGCGGAGGGGAGGGGACGCAGTCTTCCCTCCACAGCTCTGACAGGAGTCTGGGGAGCAGCCCTTCCTGCGGGATTAGGGCGCTGGCCTCTCACCCTAGCTATGCGAGACCACTGGGGAGCTGCCCTTCCTGCGGGATTAGGGCGCTGCCTTCTCTTCCTAGCTCTGCGACACCACTGGGGAGCAGCCCTTCCTGCGGGATTAGTCCGCTGGCCTCTCTCCCTAGCTCTGCGAAACCACTGGGGAGCGGCCCTTCCTGCTTGCTTAGGGCGGTGCCTCTTCTCCCTAGCTCTGTGAGACCACTGGGGAGCGGCCCTTCCTCCGGGATTAGGGCTTTGCCTTCTCTACCAAGCCCTGCGAGACCACTGGGGAGCGCCTGTTCCTGCGGGATTAGGGCGCTGCCTCCTCTCCCTAGCTCTGCGAGAGCACTGGGGAGCGGCCGTTCCTGCAGGATTAGGGCGCTGCCTCCTCTCCCTAGCTCTGCGAGACCACTGGGGAGTGGCCCTTCCTGCGGACGAGGATGCTACCTCCTCTCCCCATCTCTGCGAGACCACTGCAGAGGGGCCCCTCCTGCGGGATTAGGGCGATGCCTTCTCTCCCTAGCTCTGCGAGACCACTGGGGAGCGGCCGTTCCTGCAGAGGGGAGGGGGCACAGTCTTCTCTCCCCAGCTCTACCAGGAGTCTGGAGAGCAGCCCTTCCTGCGGGATTAGGGCGCTGGCCTCTCTCCCTAGTTCTGCGAGACCACTGGGGAGCGGCCCTTCCTGCAGGATTAGGGTACTACCTCCTCTCCCTTTCTCTGCGAGACCACTGGGTAGCGGCCATTCCTGCGGGATTAGGGCGCTGCCTTCTCTGCCTATCTCTGCGAGACCACTGGGGAACAGCACTTCCTGCGGGATTAGGGCGCTGCCTCCTCTCCCTAGCTCTGCGACACCACTGGGGAGCGGCCCTTCCTGCAGGATTAGGGCACTACCTCCTCTCCCTTGCTCTGAGAGACCACTGGGGAGCGGCCCATCCTGCGGGATTAGGTCGCTGCCTCCTCTCCCTAGCTCTGCGAGACCACTGGGAAGCGGCCCTTCCTGCGATCTTAGGGCGGTGCCTCCTCTCCCTAGCTCTGCGAGACCACTGGGGAGCGGCCCTTCCTGCGGGATTAGGGCGGTGCCTTCTCTCCCTAGTTCTGCGAGACCACTGGGGACCATCCCTTCCTGCGGGGGCGGGGTGCTGGCTTCCCTCCCCAGCTCTGAGAGACCACAGGGGAGCGGCCGTTCCTGCAGAGGGGAGGGGGCACAGTCTTCTCTCCCCAGCTCTACCAGGAGTCTGGAGAGCAGCCCTTCCTGCGGGATTAGGGCGCTGGCCTCTCTCCCTAGTTCTGCGAGACCACTGGAAGCGGCCCTTCCTGCGATCTTAGGGCGGTGCCTCCTCTCCCTAGCTCTGCGAGACCACTGGGGAGCGGCCCCTTCCTGCGATCTTAGGGCGGTGCCTCCTCTCCCTAGTTCTGCGAGACCACTGGGAAGCGGCCCTTCCTGCGATCTTAGGGCGGTGCCTCCCTCTCCCTAGCTCTGCGAGACCACTGGGGAGCGGCCCTTCCTGCGATCTTAGGGCGGTGCCTCCTCTCCCTAGTTCTGCGAGACCACTGGGGACCATCCCTTCCTGCGGGGGCGGGGTGCTGGCTTCCCTCCCCAGCTCTGAGAGACCACAGGGGAGCGGCCGTTCCTGCAGAGGGGAGGGGGCACAGTCTTCTCTCCCCAGCTCTACCAGGAGTCTGGAGAGCAGCCCTTCCTGCGGGATTAGGGCGCTGGCCTCTCTCCCTAGTTCTGCGAGACCACTGGGGAGCGGCCCTTCCTGCAGGATTAGGGTACTACCTCCTCTCCCTTTCTCTGCGAGACCACTGGGTAGCGGCCATTCCTGCGGGATTAGGGCGCTGCCTTCTCTGCCTATCTCTGCGAGACCACTGGGGAACAGCACTTCCTGCGGGATTAGGGCGCTGCCTCCTCTCCCTAGCTCTGCGACACCACTGGGGAGCGGCCCTTCCTGCAGGATTAGGCACTACCTCCTCTCCCTTGCTCTGAGAGACCACTGGGGAGCGGCCCATCCTGCGGGATTAGGTCGCTGCCTCCTCTCCCTAGCTCTGCGAGACCACTGGGAAGCGGCCCTTCCTGCGATCTTAGGGCGGTGCCTCCTCTCCCTAGCTCTGCGAGACCACTGGGGAGCGGCCCTTCCTGCGGGATTAGGGCGGTGCCTTCTCTCCCTAGTTCTGCGAGACCACTGGGGACCATCCCTTCCTGCGGGGGCGGGGTGCTGGCTTCCCTCCCCAGCTCTGAGAGACCACAGGGGAGCGGCCGTTCCTGCGGGATTAGGGCGCTGCCTCATCTCCCTAGCTTTGCGAGACCACTGGGGAGTGGCCCTTCCTGCGGGATTAGGACGCTACCTCCTCTCCCGAGCTCTGCGAGACCACTGGGGAGCGGCCCTTCCTGCGGGATTAGGGCGCAACCTTCTCTCCGTAGCTCTGCGAGACCACTGGGGAGCGGCCCCTCCTGCGTTATTAGGGCGATGCCTTCTCTCCCTAGCTCTGCGAGAACACTGGGGAGCGGCCCTTCCTGCGGGGGCGGGGTGCTGGCTTCCCTCCCGAGCTCTGAGAGACCACTGAGGAGCGGCCGTTCCTGCGAAGGGGAGGGGGCGCAGGCTTCCTTCCCCAGCTCTGCCAGGAGCCTGGGAAGCAGCCCTTCCTGCGGGATTAGGCCGCCGTCTTCTCTTCCTAGCTATGCGAGACCACTGGGGAGCTGCCCATCCTGCGGGATTAGGGCGCTGCCTTCTCTTCCTGGCTCTGCCAGACCACTGGGAAAGCGGCCCTTCCTACGGGATTAGGGCGCTGTCTCCTCTTCCTAGCTCTGCGACACCACTGCGGAGCGGCCGTTCCTGCGGGATTATTGCGCTGCCTTCTCTGCCTATCTCTGCGAGACCACTGGGGAGCAGCCCTTCCTGCGGGATAAGGGCGCTGCCTCCTCTCCCTAGCTCTGCGAGACCACTTTGGAGCAGCCCTTCATGCGGGATTAGGGCGCTGCCTCTCTATCCCTAGCTCTGCAAGACCACTGGGGAGCCGGCCCTTCCTGCAGTCTGACGGCGGCTGCCTCCTCTCCCTAGCTCTGCGAGACCACTGGGAGCGGCCCTTCCTGCGGGATTAGGGCGCTGCCTCCTCTCCCTAGCTCTGCGAGACCACTGGGGAGCGGCCCTTCCTGCAGGATGAGGGCAGCTACCTCCTCTCTCCTAGCTCTGCGAAGACCACTGGGGATCGTCCCTTCCTGCGGGTTTAGGGCGGTGCCTCCTCTCCCTAGCTCTGCGAGACCACTGGGGAGCGGCCCTTCCTGCGGGATTAGGGCGCTGCCTCCTCTCCCTAGCTCTGCGAGACCACTGGGGAGCAGCCCTTCCGTGCGGGATTAGGGCGCTGCCTTCTCTCCGTAGCTCTGTGAGACCCTGGGGAGCAGCCCTTCCTGCGGGATTAGGGCGCTGCCTCCTCTCCCTAGCTCTGCGAAACCACTGGGGAGCTGGCCGTTCCTGCGGGGGCGGGGCGCTGGGATCCTCCCCAGCTCTGCCGAGGACCCTGGGGATCAGCTCTTCCTGCGGGATAGGGCGCTACCTCCTATCCCTAGCTCTGCGAGACCACTGGGGAGCGGCCCGTTCCTGCGTGCTTAGGGGCGGTGCCTCTTCTCCCTAGCTCTGTGAGACCACTGGGGATCGGCCCTTCCTCCGGGATTAGGGCTTTGCCTTCTCTACCAAGCCCTGCGAGACCACTGGGGAGCGGCTGTTCCTGCGGGATTAGGGCGCTGCCTCCTCTCCCTAGCTCTGCGAGAGCACTGGGAGCGGCCCGTTCCTGCAGGATTAGGGCGCTGCCTCCTCTCCCTAGCTCTGCGAGACCACTGGGGAGTGGCCCTTCCTGCGGACGAGGATTCTACCTCCTCTCCCCATCTCTGCGAGACCACTGCAGAGGGGCCCCTCCTGCGGGATTAGGGCGATGCCTTCTCTCCCTAGCTCTGCGAGGACCACTGGGGAGCGGCCGTTCCTGCATTAGGGGAGGGGGCACAGTCTTTCTTCTCCCCAAGCTCTACCAAGAGTCTGGAAGAGCAGCCCTTCTGCGGGATTAGGGCGCTGCCTCTCCTCCCTAGTTTCTGCGAGACCCACTGTGGGACCATCCTTCCTGCGGGGGCGGGGTGCTGGGCTTCCCTCCCCAGCTCTGAGAGACCACAGGGGAGCGGCCGTTCCTGCAGAGGGGAGGGGGCACAGTCTTCTCTCCCCAGCTCTACCAAGAGTCTGGAGAGGCAGCCCTTCCTGCGGGATTAGGGCGCTGGCCTCTCTCCCTAGTTCTGCGGACCACTGGGGAAGCGGCCCTTCCTGCAGGATTAGGGTACTACCTCCTCTCCCTTTCTCTGCGAGACCCACTGGGTAGCGGCCATTCCTGCGGGATTAGGGCGCTGCCTTCTCTGCCTATCTCTGCGAGACCACTGGGGAACAGCAATTCCTGCGGGATTAGGGCGCTGCCTCCTCTCCCTAGCTCTGCGACACCACTGGGGAGCGGCCCTTCCTGCAGGATTAGGGCACTACCTCCTCTTCCCTTGCTCTGAGAGACCACTGGGAGCGGCCCATCCTGCGGATTAGGTCGCTGCCTCCTCTCCCCAGCTCTGCGAGACCACTGGGAAGCGCCCTTCCTGCGATCTTAGGGCGGTGCCTCCTCTCCCTAGCTCTGCGAGACCACTGGGGAGCGCCCTTCCTGCGGGATTAGGGCGGTGCCTTCTCTCCCAAGCCTCTGCGAGACCCACTTTGGAGCGGCCGTTCCTGCGGGATTAGGGCGCTGCCTCATCTCCCTAGCTCTGCGAGACCACTGGGGAGTGGCCCTTCCTGCGGGATTAGGACGCTACCTCCTCTCCCGAGCTCTGCGAGACCACTGGGGGAGCGGCCCCTTCCTGCGGATTAGGGCGCAACCTTCTCTCCGTACCTCTGGGAGACCACTGGGGAGCGGCCCCCTCCTGCGTTATTAGGGCGATGCCTTCTCTCCCTAGCTCTGCGAGAACACTGGGGAGCGGCCCTTTCCTGCGGGGGCGGGGTGCTGGCTTCCCTCCCGAGCTCTGAGAGACCACTGAGGGAGAGGCCCTTCCTGCGGGATTAGGGCGCTGCCTTCTCTCCCTAGCTCTGCGAGACCACTGGGGAGCGGCCCTTCCTGCGGGATTAGGGCGCTGCCTTCTCTCCCTAGCTCTGCGAGACCACTGGGGAGCGGCCCTTCCTGCGGGATTAGGGCGCTGCCTTCTCTCCCTAGCTCTGCGAGACCACTGGGGAGCGGCCCTTCCTGCGGGATTAGGGCGCTGCCTTCTCTCCCTAGCTCTGCGAGACCACTGGGGAGCGGCCCTTCCTGCGGGATTAGGGCGCTGCCTTCTCTCCCTAGCTCTGCGAGACCACTGGGGAGCGGCCCTTCCTGCGGGATTAGGGCGCTGCCTTCTCTCCCTAGCTCTGCGAGACCACTGGGGAGCGGCCCTTCCTGCGGGATTAGGGCGCTGCCTTCTCTCCCTAGCTCTGCGAGACCACTGGGGAGCGGCCCTTCCTGCGGGATTAGGGCGCTGCCTTCTCTCCCTAGCTCTGCGAGACCACTGGGGAGCGGCCCTTCCTGCGGGATTAGGGCGCTGCCTTCTCTCCCTAGCTCTGCGAGACCACTGGGGAGCGGCCCTTCCTGCGGGATTAGGGCGCTGCCTTCTCTCCCTAGCTCTGCGAGACCACTGGGGAGCGGCCCTTCCTGCGGGATTAGGGCGCTGCCTTCTCTCCCTAGCTCTGCGAGACCACTGGGGAGCGGCCCTTCCTGCGGGATTAGGGCGCTGCTTCTCTCCCTAGCTCTGCGAGACCACTGGGGAGCGGCCCTTCCTGCGGGATTAGGGCGCTGCTTCTCTCCCTAGCTCTGCGAGACCACTGGGGAGCGGCCCTTCCTGCGGGATTAGGGCGCTGCCTTCTCTCCCTAGCTCTGCGAGACCACTGGGGAGCGGCCCTTCCTGCGGGATTAGGGCGCTGCCTTCTCTCCCTAGCTCTGCGAGACCACTGGGGAGCGGCCCTTCCTGCGGGATTAGGGCGCTGCCTTCTCTCCCTAGCTCTGCGAGACCACTGGGGAGCGGCCCTTCCTGCGGGATTAGGGCGCTGCCTTCTCTCCCTAGCTCTGCGAGACCACTGGGGAGCGGCCCTTCCTGCGGGATTAGGGCGCTGCCTTCTCTCCCTAGCTCTGCGAGACCACTGGGGAGCGGCCCTTCCTGCGGGATTAGGGCGCTGCCTTCTCTCCCTAGCTCTGCGAGACCACTGGGGAGCGGCCCTTCCTGCGGGATTAGGGCGCTGCCTTCTCTCCCTAGCTCTGCGAGACCACTGGGGAGCGGCCCTTCCTGCGGGATTAGGGCGCTGCCTTCTCTCCCTAGCTCTGCGAGACCACTGGGGAGCGGCCCTTCCTGCGGGATTAGGGCGCTGCCTTCTCTCCCTAGCTCTGCGAGACCACTGGGGAGCGGCCCTTCCTGCGGGATTAGGGCGCTGCCTTCTCTCCCTAGCTCTGCGAGACCACTGGGGAGCGGCCCTTCCTGCGGGATTAGGGCGCTGCCTTCTCTCCCTAGCTCTGCGAGACCACTGGGGAGCGGCCCTTCCTGCGGGATTAGGGCGCTGCCTTCTCTCCCTAGCTCTGCGAGACCACTGGGGAGCGGCCCTTCCTGCGGGATTAGGGCGCTGCCTTCTCTCCCTAGCTCTGCGAGACCACTGGGGAGCGGCCCTTCCTGCGGGATTAGGGCGCTGCCTTCTCTCCCTAGCTCTGCGAGACCACTGGGGAGCGGCCCTTCCTGCGGGATTAGGGCGCTGCCTTCTCTCCCTAGCTCTGCGAGACCACTGGGGAGCGGCCCTTCCTGCGGGATTAGGGCGCTGCCTTCTCTCCCTAGCTCTGCGAGACCACTGGGGAGCGGCCCTTCCTGCGGGATTAGGGCGCTGCCTTCTCTCCCTAGCTCTGCGAGACCACTGGGGAGCGGCCCTTCCTGCGGGATTAGGGCGCTGCCTTCTCTCCCTAGCTCTGCGAGACCACTGGGGAGCGGCCCTTCCTGCGGGATTAGGGCGCTGCCTTCTCTCCCTAGCTCTGCGAGACCACTGGGGAGCGGCCCTTCCTGCGGGATTAGGGCGCTGCCTTCTCTCCCTAGCTCTGCGAGACCACTGGGGAGCGGCCCTTCCTGCGGGATTAGGGCGCTGCCTTCTCTCCCTAGCTCTGCGAGACCACTGGGGAGCGGCCCTTCCTGCGGGATTAGGGCGCTGCCTCTCTCCCTAGCTCTGCGAGACCACTGGGGAGCGGCCCTTCCTGCGGGATTAGGGCGCTGCCTTCTCTCCCTAGCTCTGCGAGACCACTGGGGAGCGGCCCTTCCTGCGGGATTAGGGCGCTGCCTTCTCTCCCTAGCTCTGCGAGACCACTGGGGAGCGGCCCTTCCTGCGGGATTAGGGCGCTGCCTTCTCTCCCTAGCTCTGCGAGACCACTGGGGAGCGGCCCTTCCTGCGGGATTAGGGCGCTGCCTTCTCTCCCTAGCTCTGCGAGACCACTGGGGAGCGGCCCTTCCTGCGGGATTAGGGCGCTGCCTTCTCTCCCTAGCTCTGCGAGACCACTGGGGAGCGGCCCTTCCTGCGGGATTAGGGCGCTGCCTTCTCTCCCTAGCTCTGCGAGACCACTGGGGAGCGGCCCTTCCTGCGGGATTAGGGCGCTGCCTTCTCTCCCTAGCTCTGCGAGACCACTGGGGAGCGGCCCTTCCTGCGGGATTAGGGCGCTGCCTTCTCTCCCTAGCTCTGCGAGACCACTGGGGAGCGGCCCTTCCTGCGGGATTAGGGCGCTGCCTTCTCTCCCTAGCTCTGCGAGACCACTGGGGAGCGGCCCTTCCTGCGGGATTAGGGCGCTGCCTTCTCTCCCTAGCTCTGCGAGACCACTGGGGAGCGGCCCTTCCTGCGGGATTAGGGCGCTGCCTCCTCTCCCTAGCTCTGCGAGACCACTGGGGAGCGGCCCTTCCTGCGGGATTAGGGCGCTGCCTTCTCTCCCTAGCTCTGCGAGACCACTGGGGAGCGGCCCTTCCTGCGGGATTAGGGCGCTGCCTTCTCTCCCTAGCTCTGCGAGACCACTGGGGAGCGGCCCTTCCTGCGGGATTAGGGCGCTGCCTTCTCTCCCTAGCTCTGCGAGACCACTGGGGAGCGGCCCTTCCTGCGGGATTAGGGCGCTGCCTTCTCTCCCTAGCTCTGCGAGACCACTGGGGAGCGGCCCTTCCTGCGGGATTAGGGCGCTGCCTTCTCTCCCTAGCTCTGCGAGACCACTGGGGAGCGGCCCTTCCTGCGGGATTAGGGCGCTGCCTTCTCTCCCTAGCTCTGCGAGACCACTGGGGAGCGGCCCTTCCTGCGGGATTAGGGCGCTGCCTTCTCTCCCTAGCTCTGCGAGACCACTGGGGAGCGGCCCTTCCTGCGGGATTAGGGCGCTGCCTTCTCTCCCTAGCTCTGCGAGACCACTGGGGAGCGGCCCTTCCTGCGGGATTAGGGCGCTGCCTTCTCTCCCTAGCTCTGCGAGACCACTGGGGAGCGGCCCTTCCTGCGGGATTAGGGCGCTGCCTTCTCTCCCTAGCTCTGCGAGACCACTGGGGAGCGGCCCTTCCTGCGGGATTAGGGCGCTGCCTTCTCTCCCTAGCTCTGCGAGACCACTGGGGAGCGGCCCTTCCTGCGGGATTAGGGCGCTGCCTTCTCTCCCTAGCTCTGCGAGACCACTGGGGAGCGGCCCTTCCTGCGGGATTAGGGCGCTGCCTTCTCTCCCTAGCTCTGCGAGACCACTGGGGAGCGGCCCTTCCTGCGGGATTAGGGCGCTGCCTCTCTCCCTAGCTCTGCGAGACCACTGGGGAGCGGCCCTTCCTGCGGGATTAGGGCGCTGCCTCCTCTCCCTAGCTCTGCGAGACCACTGGGGAGCGGCCCTTCCTGCGGGATTAGGGCGCTGCCTTCTCTCCCTAGCTCTGCGAGACCACTGGGGAGCGGCCCTTCCTGCGGGATTAGGGCGCTGCCTTCTCTCCCTAGCTCTGCGAGACCACTGGGGAGCGGCCCTTCCTGCGGGATTAGGGCGCTGCCTTCTCTCCCTAGCTCTGCGAGACCACTGGGGAGCGGCCCTTCCTGCGGGATTAGGGCGCTGCCTTCTCTCCCTAGCTCTGCGAGACCACTGGGGAGCGCCCTTCCTGCGGGATTAGGGCGCTGCCTCTCTCCCTAGCTCTGCGAGACCACTGGGGAGCGCCCTTCCTGCGGGATTAGGGCGCTGCCTTCTCTCCCTAGCTCTGCGAGACCACTGGGGAGCGGCCCTTCCTGCGGGATTAGGGCGCTGCCTTCTCTCCCTAGCTCTGCGAGACCACTGGGGAGCGGCCCTTCCTGCGGGATTAGGGCGCTGCCTTCTCTCCCTAGCTCTGCGAGACCACTGGGGAGCGGCCCTTCCTGCGGGATTAGGGCGCTGCCTTCTCTCCCTAGCTCTGCGAGACCACTGGGGAGCGGCCCTTCCTGCGGGATTAGGGCGCTGCCTTCTCTCCCTAGCTCTGCGAGACCACTGGGGAGCGGCCCTTCCTGCGGGATTAGGGCGCTGCCTTCTCTCCCTAGCTCTGCGAGACCACTGGGGAGCGGCCCTTCCTGCGGGATTAGGGCGCTGCCTTCTCTCCCTAGCTCTGCGAGACCACTGGGGAGCGGCCCTTCCTGCGGGATTAGGGCGCTGCCTTCTCTCCCTAGCTCTGCGAGACCACTGGGGAGCGGCCCTTCCTGCGGGATTAGGGCGCTGCCTTCTCTCCCTAGCTCTGCGAGACCACTGGGGAGCGGCCCTTCCTGCGGGATTAGGGCGCTGCCTTCTCTCCCTAGCTCTGCGAGACCACTGGGGAGCGGCCCTTCCTGCGGGATTAGGGCGCTGCCTTCTCTCCCTAGCTCTGCGAGACCACTGGGGAGCGGCCCTTCCTGCGGGATTAGGGCGCTGCCTTCTCTCCCTAGCTCTGCGAGACCACTGGGGAGCGGCCCTTCCTGCGGGATTAGGGCGCTGCCTCTCTCCCTAGCTCTGCGAGACCACTGGGGAGCGGCCCTTCCTGCGGGATTAGGGCGCTGCCTTCTCTCCCTAGCTCTGCGAGACCACTGGGGAGCGGCCCTTCCTGCGGGATTAGGGCGCTGCCTTCTCTCCCTAGCTCTGCGAGACCACTGGGGAGCGGCCCTTCCTGCGGGATTAGGGCGCTGCCTTCTCTCCCTAGCTCTGCGAGACCACTGGGGAGCGGCCCTTCCTGCGGGATTAGGGCGCTGCCTTCTCTCCCTAGCTCTGCGAGACCACTGGGGAGCGGCCCTTCCTGCGGGATTAGGGCGCTGCCTTCTCTCCCTAGCTCTGCGAGACCACTGGGGAGCGGCCCTTCCTGCGGGATTAGGGCGCTGCCTTCTCTCCCTAGCTCTGCGAGACCACTGGGGAGCGGCCCTTCCTGCGGGATTAGGGCGCTGCCTTCTCTCCCTAGCTCTGCGAGACCACTGGGGAGCGGCCCTTCCTGCGGGATTAGGGCGCTGCCTTCTCTCCCTAGCTCTGCGAGACCACTGGGGAGCGGCCCTTCCTGCGGGATTAGGGCGCTTCATTGTCTTCCTAGCTCTGCGAGACCACTGGGGAGCGGCCCTTCCTGCGGGATTAGGGCGCTGCCTCCTCTCCCTAGCTCTGCGAGACCACTGGGGAGCGGCCCTTCCTGCGGGATTAGGGCGCTGCCTTCTCTCCCTAGCTCTGCGAGACCACTGGGGAGCGGCCCTTCCTGCGGGATTAGGGCGCTGCCTCTCTCCCTAGCTCTGCGAGACCACTGGGGAGCGGCCCTTCCTGCGGGATTAGGGCGCTGCCTCCTCTCCCTAGCTCTGCGAGACCACTGGGGAGCGGCCCTTCCTGCGGGATTAGGGCGCTGCCTTCTCTCCCTAGCTCTGCGAGACCACTGGGGAGCTGCCCTTCCTGCGGGATTAGGGCGCTGCCTTCTCTCCCTAGCTCTGCGAGACCACTGGGGAGCGGCCCTTCCTGCGGGATTAGGGCGCTGCCTCCTCTCCCTAGCTCTGCGAGACCACTGGGGAGCGGCCCTTCCTGCGGGATTAGGGCGCTGCCTTCTCTCCCTAGCTCTGCGAGACCACTGGGGAGCGGCCCTTCCTGCGGGATTAGGGCGCTGCCTTCTCTCCCTAGCTCTGCGAGACCACTGGGGAGCGGCCCTTCCTGCGGGATTAGGGCGCTGCCTTCTCTCCCTAGCTCTGCGAGACCACTGGGGAGCGGCCCTTCCTGCGGGATTAGGGCGCTGCCTTCTCTCCCTAGCTCTGCGAGACCACTGGGGAGCGGCCCTTCCTGCGGGATTAGGGCGCTGCCTTCTCTCCCTAGCTCTGCGAGACCACTGGGGAGCGGCCCTTCCTGCGGGATTAGGGCGCTGCCTTCTCTCCCTAGCTCTGCGAGACCACTGGGGAGCGGCCCTTCCTGCGGGATTAGGGCGCTGCCTTCTCTCCCTAGCTCTGCGAGACCACTGGGGAGCGGCCCTTCCTGCGGGATTAGGGCGCTGCCTCCTCTCCCTAGCTCTGCGAGACCACTGGGGAGCGGCCCTTCCTGCGGGATTAGGGCGCTGCCTTCTCTCCCTAGCTCTGCGAGACCACTGGGGAGCGGCCCTTCCTGCGGGATTAGGGCGCTGCCTTCTCTCCCTAGCTCTGCGAGACCACTGGGGAGCGGCCCTTCCTGCGGGATTAGGGCGCTGCCTCTCTCCCTAGCTCTGCGAGACCACTGGGGAGCGGCCCTTCCTGCGGGATTAGGGCGCTGCCTTCTCTCCCTAGCTCTGCGAGACCACTGGGGAGCGGCCCTTCCTGCGGGATTAGGGCGCTGCCTTCTCTCCCTAGCTCTGCGAGACCACTGGGGAGCGGCCCTTCCTGCGGGATTAGGGCGCTGCCTTCTCTCCCTAGCTCTGCGAGACCACTGGGGAGCGGCCCTTCCTGCGGGATTAGGGCGCTGCCTTCTCTCCCTAGCTCTGCGAGACCACTGGGGAGCGGCCCTTCCTGCGGGATTAGGGCGCTGCCTTCTCTCCCTAGCTCTGCGAGACCACTGGGGAGCGGCCCTTCCTGCGGGATTAGGGCGCTGCCTTCTCTCCCTAGCTCTGCGAGACCACTGGGGAGCGGCCCTTCCTGCGGGATTAGGGCGCTGCCTCTCTCCCTAGCTCTGCGAGACCACTGGGGAGCGGCCCTTCCTGCGGGATTAGGGCGCTGCCTTCTCTCCCTAGCTCTGCGAGACCACTGGGGAGCGGCCCTTCCTGCGGGATTAGGGCGCTGCCTTCTCTCCTAGCTCTGCGAGACCACTGGGGAGCGCCCTTCCTGCGGGATTAGGGCGCTGCCTTCTCTCCCTAGCTCTGCGAGACCACTGGGGAGCGGCCCTTCCTGCGGGATTAGGGCGCTGCCTTCTCTCCCTAGCTCTGCGAGACCACTGGGGAGCGGCCCTTCCTGCGGGATTAGGGCGCTGCCTTCTCTCCCTAGCTCTGCGAGACCACTGGGGCGGCCCTTCCTGCGGGATTAGGGCGCTGCCTTCTCTCCCTAGCTCTGCGAGACCACTGGGAGCGGCCTTCCTGCGGGATTAGGGCGCTGCCTTCTCTCCCTAGCTCTGCGAGACCACTGGGGAGCGGCCCTTCCTGCGGGATTAGGGCGCTGCCTTCTCTCCCTAGCTCTGCGAGACCACTGGGGAGCGGCCCTTCCTGCGGGATTAGGGCGCTGCCTCTCTCCCTAGCTCTGCGAGACCACTGGGGAGCGGCCCTTCTGCGGGATTAGGGCGCTGCCTTCTCTCCCTAGCTCTGCGAGACCACTGGGGAGCGGCCCTTCCTGCGGGATTAGGGCGCTGCCTCCTCTCCCTAGCTCTGCGAGACCACTGGGGAGCGGCCCTTCCTGCGGGATTAGGGCGCTGCCTTCTCTCCCTAGCTCTGCGAGACCACTGGGGAGCGGCCCTTCCTGCGGGATTAGGGCGCTGCCTTCTCTCCTAGCTCTGCGAGACCACTGGGGAGCGGCCCTTCCTGCGGGATTAGGGCGCTGCTTCTCTCCCTAGCTCTGCGAGACCACTGGGGAGCGCCCTTCCTGCGGGATTAGGGCGCTGCTTCCTCTCCCTAGCTCTGCGAGACCACTGGGGAGCGGCCTTCCTGCGGGATTAGGGCGCTGCCTTCTCTCCCTAGCTCTGCGAGACCACTGGGGAGCGCCCTTCCTGCGGGATTAGGGCGCTGCCTTCTCTCCCTAGCTCTGCGAGACCACTGGGGAGCGGCCCTTCCTGCGGGATTAGGGCGCTGCCTTCTCTCCCTAGCTCTGCGAGACCACTGGGGAGCGGCCCTTCCTGCGGGATTAGGGCGCTGCCTTCTCTCCCTAGCTCTGCGAGACCACTGGGGAGCGGCCTTCCTGCGGGATTAGGGCGCTGCCTTCTCTCCCTAGCTCTGCGAGACCACTGGGGAGCGGCCCTTCCTGCGGGATTAGGGCGCTGCCTTCTCTCCCTAGCTCTGCGAGACCACTGGGGAGCGGCCCTTCCTGCGGGATTAGGGCGCTGCCTTCTCTCCCTAGCTCTGCGAGACCACTGGGAGCGGCCCTTCCTGCGGGATTAGGGCGCTGCCTTCTCTCCCTAGCTCTGCGAGACCACTGGGGAGCGGCCCTTCCTGCGGGGGCGGGGCGCTGCCTTCTCTCCTCTCCCCAGCTCTGCGAGACCACTGGGGAGCGGCCCTTCCTGCGGGATTAGGGCGCTGCCTCCTCTCCCTAGCTCTGCGAGACCACTGGGGAGCGGCCTTCCTGCGGGATTAGGGCGCTGCCTTCTCTCCCTAGCTCTGCGAGACCACTGGGGAGCGGCCCTTCCTGCGGGATTAGGGCGCTGCCTTCTCTCCCTAGCTCTGCGAGACCACTGGGGAGCGGCCCTTCCTGCGGGATTAGGGCGCTGCCTCTCTCCCTAGCTCTGCGAGACCACTGGGGAGCGGCCCTTCCTGCGGGATTAGGGCGCTGCCTTCTCTCCCTAGCTCTGCGAGACCACTGGGAGCGGCCCTTCCTGCGGGATTAGGGCGCTGCCTTCTCTCCCTAGCTCTGCGAGACCACTGGGGAGCGGCCCTTCCTGCGGGATTAGGGCGCTGCCTTCTCTCCCTAGCTCTGCCAGGGACCTGGGGAGCAGCCCTTCCTGCGGGATTAGGGCGCTGCCTTCTCTCCCTAGCTCTGCGAGACCACTGGGGAGCGGCCCTTCCTGTGGGATTAGGGCGCTGCCTTCTCCCTAGCTCTGCGAGACCACTGGGGAGCGGCCCTTCCTGCGGGATTAGGGCGCTGCCTTCTCTCCCTAGCTCTGCGAGACCACTGGGAGCGGCCCTTCCTGCGGGATTAGGGCGCTGCCTCCTCTCCCTAGCTCTGCGAGACCACTGGGGAGCGGCCCTTCCTGCAGGATTAGGGCGCTGCCTCCTCTCCCTAGCTCTGCGAGACCACTGGGGAGCGGCCCTTCCTGCGGGATTAGGGCGCTGCCTTCTCTCCCTAGCTCTGCGAGACCACTGGGGAGCGGCCCTTCCTGCGGGATTAGGCGCTGCCTTCTCTCCCAGCTCTGCGAGACCACTGGGGAGCGGCCCTTCCTGCGGGATTAGGGCGCTGCCTCTCTCCCTAGCTCTGCGAGACCACTGGGGAGCGGCCCTTCCTGCGGGATTAGGGCGCTGCCTTCTCTCCCTAGCTCTGCGAGACCACTGGGGAGCGGCCTTCCTGCGGGATTAGGGCGCTGCCTTCTCTCCCTAGCTCTGCGAGACCACTGGGGAGCGGCCCTTCCTGCGGGATTAGGGCGCTGCCTTCTCTCCCTAGCTCTGCGAGACCACTGGGGAGCGGCCGTTCCTGCGGGATTAGGGCGCTGCCTTCTCTCCCTAGCTCTGCGAGACCACTGGGGAGCGGCCCTTCCTGCGGGATTAGGGCGCTGCCTTCTCTCCCTAGCTCTGCGAGACCACTGGGGAGCGGCCCTTCCTGCGGGATTAGGGCGCTGCCTTCTCTCCCTAGCTCTGCGAGACCACTGGGGAGCGGCCCTTCCTGCGGGATTAGGGCGCTGCCTTCTCTCCCTAGCTCTGCGAGACCACTGGGGAGCAGCCCTTCCTGCGGGATTAGGGCGCTGCCTTCTCTCCCTAGCTCTGCGAGACCACTGGGGAGCGGCCCTTCCTGCGGGATTAGGGCGCTGCCTTCTCTCCCTAGCTCTGCGAGACCACTGGGGAGCGGCCTTCCTGCGGGATTAGGGCGCTGCCTTCTCTCCCTAGCTCTGCGAGACCACTGGGGAGCGGCCTTCCTGCGGGATTAGGGCGCTGCCTTCTCTCCCTAGCTCTGCGAGACTACTGGGAAGGCCCTTCCTGCGGGATTAGGGCGCTGCCTTCTCTCCCTAGCTCTGCGAGACCGCTGGGGAGTGGCGGCTCGAGCGTGGGGATTAGGGCGCTAGCCTTCTCTCCCTAGCTCTGGAGACCACTGGGGAGTGTGGTTCCTGCGGGGCGGGCGATGGCTTCTTCCCCAGCTCTGCGAGACCACTGGGGAGTAGCGGTTCCTGCGGGATTAGGGCGCTGCCTTCCCTCCCTAGCTCTGGGAGGGGCCTGGGAGCGGCCCTTCCAGTAAGGCTGGGGCACTGCTTCCTCCCCAGCTCTGAGAGGCCATGGGGAGCGGCGCTTCGAGTGGGGGCGGGCGCGGAAAGGGCCGCTCTCCAGTGGTCTCGAGAGCTAGGGAGGAGGCGCGCCCTAATCCCGCATTAGGGCGCTCCCCAGTGGTCTCCCAGAGCTAGGGAGAGAAGGCAGCGCCCTAATCCTGCAGGAAGGCACTGCTCCCCAGTCCCTGCAGAGCTGGGGAGGAAGCAGCGCCCCGCCCCTGCAGGAAGGGCCGCTCCCCATTGTCTCGCAGAGATAGGGAGAGGAGGCAGCGCCCTAATCCCCAGGCGGCTCCCCAGTGGTCTCGCAGAGCTAGGGAGAGAAGGCAGCGCCCTAATCCCGCAGGAAGGCCGCTCCCTTGGTCTCGCAGAGCTAGGGAGACCAGGCAGCGCCTAATCCCGCAGGAAGGGCTGCTCTCCCAGGCCCTGGGAGAGCTGGGAGGGAAGCCCAGCTCTCTATTCCGCAGGAAGGGCATCTCCCAGTGGTCTCGCAGAGCTAGGGAGGAAGCAGCGCCCTAATCCTGCAGGAAGGGCCGCTCCCCAGTGGTCTCTCGGAGAGCTAGGGAGACGATGGCAGCGCCCTAATCCGCAGGAAGGGCCGCTCCCCAGTGGTCTCGCAGAGCTAGGGAGAGAAGCAGCGCCCTAATCCCGCAGGAAGGGCCGCTCCCCAGTGGTCTCGCAGAGCTAGGGAGAGAAGGCAGCGCCCTAATCCCGCAGGAACGGCCGCTCCCCAGTGGTCTCCCAGAGCTAGGGAGAGAAGGCAGCGCCCTAATCCCGCAGGAAGGGCCGCTCCCCAGTGGTCTCGCAGAGCTAGGGAGAGAGGCAGCGACCTAATCCCGCAGGAAGGGCTGCTCCCCAGTAGTCTCACAGAGCAAGGGAGAGAAGGCAGCGCCCTAATCCCGCAGGAAGGGACCTCCCAGTGGTCTCGCAGAGCTAGGGAGTGGAAGGCAGCGCCCTAATCCCGCAGGAAGGGCCGCTCCCCAGTGGTCTCGCAAGCTAGGAGAGAAGGCAGCGTCCTAATCCCGCAGGAAGGGCTGCTCCCCAGGTCTCTGCAGAGCTTGGGAGGGAAGGCCAGCGCCCCGCCCCGCAGGAAGGTCCGCTCCCCAGTGGTCTCGCAGAGCTAGGGAGAGAGGCAGTGCCCTTATCCCGCAGGAAGGGCCGCTCCCCAGTGGTCTCGCAGAGCTAGGGGAGAAGGCAGCGCCTCTAATCCCGCAGGAAGGGCCGCTCCCCAGTGGTCTCGCAGAGCTAGGGAGAGAAGGCAGCACCCTAATCCCGCAGGAAGGGCCGCTCCCCAGTGTCTCGCAGAGCTAGGGAGAGAAGACAGGCGCCCTAATCCGCAGGAAGGCTGCTCCCCAGGCCCCTCGCAGAGCTAGGGAGGAAGGCAGCGCCCGCCCCGCAGGAAGGGCCGCTCCCAGTGGTCCGCAGAGCTAGGGAGAGAAGGCAGCGCCCTAATCCCGCAGGAAGGCCGCTCCCCAGTGGTCTCGCAGAGCTAGGGAGAGAAGGCAGCGCCCTAATCCCGCAGGATGGTCTGCCCCCCAGTGGTCTCGCAGAGCTAGGGAGAGAAGGCAGCGCCCTAATCCCGCAGGAAGGGCCGCTCCCCAGTCGTCTCGCAGAGCTAGGGAGAGAAGGCAGCGCCCTAATCCCGCAGGAAGGGCTGCTCCCCAGTGGTCTCGCAGAGCTAGGGAGAGGAGGCAGCGCCCTAATCCCGCAGGAAGGGCCGCTCCCAGTGGTCTCGCAGAGCTAGGGAGAGAAGGCAGCGCCCTAATTCCGCAGAAGGGACTGCTCCCAGTGGTCTCGCAGAGCTAGGGAGAGAAGGCAGCGCCCTAATCCCGCAGGAACGGCTGCTCCCAGTGGTTTCGCAGAGCTAGGGAGAGAAGGCAGCGCCCTAATCCCGCAGGAAGGGCCGCTCCCAGTGGTCTCGCAGAGCTAGGGAGAGAGGCGCGCCCTAATCCCGCAGGAAGGCCGCTCCCCAGTGGTCTCGCAGAGCTAGGGAGAGAAGGCGGCGCCCTAATCCGCAGGAAGGCCGCTCCCCAGTGGTCTCGCAGAGCTAGGGAGAGAAGGCAGCGCCCTAATCCCGCAGGACGGGCCGCTCCCAGTGGTCTCGCAGAGCTAGGAGAGAAGGCAGCGCCCTAATCCGCAGGAAGGGCTGCTCCCCAGTGGTCTCGCAGAGCTAGGGAGAGAAGGCAGCGCCCTAATCCCGCAGGAAGGGCTGCTCCCAGGCCCCTGGCAGAGCTGGGGAGGGAACCCACGCCCCACCCCCACAGTATGGCGCTCCCCACTCCCTCGCAGAGCTAGGAGGAACCTAGCACACCACGCGCCAGGAACGGCCGCTCCCAGTCCCCTCGCAGAGCCGGGGAAACAATCAAGCGCCCTGCCCCTGCTATACTGCTGCTGCCCAGTCCTCTGGCAGAGCTAGGGAGGATGGCAGCGCCTTACTCCCGCAGGAACGGCAGCTTACATTCCCTTGCAGACCTGGGAGGGAAGGCAGCGCCCTCCCCCGCAGGTCTGAACACTGGCCATGGCCATGGCCAGGAGCGCAGCGCAGAAGCTGCTCCAGCCCTGCAGCCTGCGGGCAGCGCATTGGTGGTGGGGGCAGCACGAGCAGGAAGGGCCCAGGTGGGCAGGGGCGGAGACACAAGTGGGGCGGACACGCTCCTGCCAGGAGCTGCCTGGTTCACCCCTTGCCCGGGAGCTGCAGGAGGGGCCCGGATCATGCTCGGCTGCAGAGCTTGGAGCCCAGGCTGGGCCCAGGAGTGAGAGGATGGGGGAGCTGGGGTGTTAGCAGAGGTTGGAGCCAAGAATTGGTGGAGATGGGGTTATGCCACTTCCGCTTGGCGGCAGGGGGGCCCTCTGGCTTTTTTTTTTTTTGCTCCGCCCCATCCCAATATTTCATCTTTGACATCTGGTCACCCTAGCCTGATATGAAGGAGGATGTCTGGACCAAGGGGGCAGGGACTGGCTTTGCTAGAGAAACCACTGTCAAGTTTAGCCAATTAGGACAAAGTCAGCAAATAAGAACAACCTCAGGTATCAGTAACTGCTACAGGTTGCAAATTCCTACATGCAGCAGTTTCTGGCACTACACCTGCACAGCTCTGCTCCCCGGCTCTTCTCGGGCTCCTGCTCTCTCCTTAGCTCTGCCCCACTCTCACCCAGGCAGTTCCAGCTCACTGGAGGATGGGACCCCCTGGCCTGGTGACTCCCTCATTACACTGCCTGGCCTGACAGTGCAGCTAACTTGGAGCTTTGGCCTCCCCATTGTCCCTGGGGACTGTCAGTCTCAGGGCCCTGATTTCCCATTGATCTTCCCCTCTATTGGTGCTGGAACTAGCATCAACCCCCCCCCCACACACACACACACTAAGTTTTAGTAAAGGGCCAAGAGCCCCCTTACACAAGCAGCCCCATGAGGGTCACCGATGTGCAGAGAAGGCAGCACAAGCTGCTCCCATGGTGTAATGGGCAGCACTCAGGACTCTGAATCCTGTAATCTGAGTTCAAATCTCAGTGGGACCTTGTGTTGCTTGTGGTCATAGGCGGCAGGTATATACATTTGTGTGCTCGTGCTCCAGGAACATTCAGGGCTGGGGGCCCTGCTCCAGCAATATTTGGAGTTGAGTCTCTTCCCCTGGCCCCTGCCTGGCACCCTCCCCTCTTGCTGTGGTGCATTCCCTGCCTGACAAAAAGCAGCATGGGCCTGTCCCCTGCCTGCTCCTGCTGCTGGAGTAGAGGGATTCTGGCAGAACTGCTGCCCCAGAGTCCTAGTGCAGGCTGCCCTCAGCCTCTCCAACACCCCCAACCCTGAGCTCCCTCTGAACCCTCATACTCTGCCCCAGTCCTGAGCCCCCTCCTGCATCATGAATCCCTCATCCTCAGCCCTACGCTCCCTCCCAGAGGGTGCACCCCTTCCCACACACTCCTTCCCACCCCCAGAGCCTGCACCTCTCACCCTTCCTACAACCCTGCGGAGCCTGCACCCAGCACCAAACTCCATCCTAAGCCTGAATCCTGCATCCTAATCCCACCACCCCCTCCCAGAGCCTTAGGCAGGTGGGGGTGGAGTTTGGGGGCGGTTCTGGGCACCACCAAAATTTCTACAAACTTGCCACCCACCCATGCTTGTGGTAATGCCCAGAGCTCAACTCCCTGTCTCCAGCTGTGTAAGAGTGAATCTTTCCCCTCCTGCTGGGTGACTCACACCTCTAGAGCCAGGTCTTTGGCAGGGATGGCCACAATGGGATAGGGCTCTAGAACTTGCTACCTGATAGTTAGTTGGGATTCTTGCTGCTGCACCTGATGTTCACAAGCTTGGCCCTTGTGCTTCCTACCACACGTTTCCTCTGGCCCACATGGCGCTTGAAGAAAGGAGTGCCAGCGCTGGGATTAATAGTCAGGGCTTGGCAGGAGGGAGGAAGAGTCCCAGGCTGGAGCCCCACACACCTTCCCTCCTCCGGGCACCTAGAGCAGAGGCAGCCCAGCTCTGTCCGCTGGATACTCAGCAGAGTAGGTGAGTTCATGTAAATACAGTCTGGTCCCAAAGCTTCCCCCCAACGGGCATCAGTAGCTGTCAGGGGAGAGCTCATTCACACCTCGCTTACAAATCATCATTTGAAATTCTAAGGTTGGCCAACACTGCCGAAGCCAATGCACCGACATTGTCAGCAAAACAAACAGCTGGGTGAGGAAAACCGGCTTTGTCCAGACTTTCCAAACCTATTGACTTTCTCAGGTACAAGTAGTTTTCAGACGTTGTATCTGCTTTTAAAGTGTGTGTTAACGTTTCAATTTCCATTCAAATTTGCAACCAATGACAACATTGCAGCGCTGCATGTAACTACCTGACCACTGAGGAGGGGTGTTGGGAAAAAATCGGGGAAGGGGGTGTACAGCCCCTGGCTGGGGGGCGTATAGGGAATGCCCAGTTTCACTGAATTGAGTCTCCTACTGCAGCACCTCAGTAGGTTACATCAGAGAGGAGCTGCAGTGTCTAGGCGGTGGGATGCGGTGCCTTTAAGAGCCAGCCCTGGGAAGTCCATGCTGAGAGGTGCTGCCTGTGAGGGGAAATAAAAAAGCCCTCTGCTCCCACCACCCATGTTTGCAAACACTGGAGTCTCAGCCCACCGGGATAACTGTTCCCCCTCGGCCCCTGCCTGTGCGGGGTTTAACCCTCTGGCAGCGCCTCCTCCGGGCTTAACTCCGGCTCCTTCCCACTCCCTGACTTTGCCTTCAGTCCCTCTCCAACTCTGCCTCCAGCTGCTTGACCCCGACCAGTCAATTTTCCACCCCTGCTCAGACCCTGGCCACCTACTCCTCTGATTTGCCCTCCTTTGCCCCTTTTTAATCCCTGTAAAAGTAGTCGATGCTGTGCCCATTCTCTGGAGGGAGGGCTGGGCGCCTGGCCCCTGCCTGCGCAGTGCTCAAAGTGCCCCATGATCCTGTGGATGTTGCTGAGTGCTGCAGGGTCACCCGAAGGGGAGAGAGACGCGGTTAGGAGGTGATGCAGCCAAGGGTGCCTCACCAACACTGAGATGCAGCCACTCTGGGGTGATTTACACAAGTCAGCAAATGAATATGGAACAAGAAACACATTGAAAGGATCGAGGCAGCTGCAGGAGGTGGAGAAAACCAGAAAAGCAGTAGCCCTGGATCCCAGCCCTGTCCCTCCCCCACTATAACCATAATCTCCACTCCCCTCCACATTTGAGGGGAGAACCCAGGAGTCCTGGTCCCCAGCCTTGCCCACCCCCATATTTTGATATGGCTCCATCCACAGCTGCCCCACAATTGCAGGGCAGTGCCATGGGGCACACCGGGGCCTCCCTGTTTGCACAGGATGGGCAATGCCAGTGCTCCAGGATGGGGAGAGATGATGCTAAGGGAGAAGCAAGCAGCAGACAGCTCCCATGACAGAGAAAGAATGCTAGGGGGTGCTGTGCTGCAAGGAGTGAATGGGGTTTGGCAGGGAATGGAGGATCTTTCCTCACAGCAGGTGCGTCTGTCTCCTCCCAATTCTCCCCAGCCCTCCCCAGCCCAGGCTAATCCCAGCCCAGCTACCAGGATTAAATTGGCCTGGATTCCCAGCTGCGGGGGGGGGGGGGGGGGCTGGGAAGAATGAGCCTCTACTCCTCCTTCCCCAGACACAGTTGCATGGGCACAGACCAAAGGACCTGCAGCAACTGCTGCCTAGAGGAAACTGAGGCACCAGCAGTGACAGACACATCATGGCTCTCATCATCCTCATCCTCTTTTCATATACAACCTGGCCAGGGAGGGGGGTAACTCAAGGCAGTTTGCATAGTTAACTGTGGAACTCCTTGCAAGAGGATGTGGTCGAAGGGCAAGACTATAACAGGGTTCAAAAAAGAACTAGATAAGGTTTATGGTGGATAGATCATCAAGGACTATTAGCCAGGGTGGCAGGGATGGTGCTGTAGCCTCTGTTTGTCAGAAGCTGGGAATGGGCAACGGGGATGGATAGCTTGATGATTCCCTGCTCTGTTCATTCCTCTGGGGCACCTGGGCACGGCCACTGTCAGAAGACAGGAGGATACTGGGCTAGATGGGACTTTGCGTCTGAACCAGTCTGGCCGTTCTTATGTCTCCCTTGGCGCAGCAGTGACACCCATGGGGCAGAGTAATGAACAGAAGGGTTTTGCTTAGGCGCAGCAGGACACCAAGTGGCCAATCAGGGTAACACACGAGTATGTTTCCCTTGGAGAGCAGCAGTGACACCTCGTGGTCATTCAAGGTAATGCACAGAAGGTGTTCCCTGATACAGCAGTGACACCCATGGTCAGGTGGCGTAATGCGCCAGCATGTGTAGCCCTCTACAAGCAAGTGACACCACGGACCAGTCACGCTAATGCACAGAGTGTGTTTCCACCAATCTGGGTAAGGAACAGAGCAGTTTCCCATGGAGCAGCAGTGACACTCAGTGACCTGCAGGGGTGGCATCAGACTCTTCTCCTTTAGTGGGGGGACTGGAGGCTACATCTACCCTACAGGATAAATTCGAATTAGCTTAAACGATTTATAAAAACAATATTATAAAGTCGATGTGAGCGTCCACACTAGGCCACCATGAATTCGGGGTGTGCGCCATGGTCCGAGGCTAGCGTCAATTTCTGGAGCGGGGCACGTGGGTAGCTACTGTAAAATAATGAGGCCAATAACGTCGATTTGCGTCCACACTAATCCTAATCCGATATAGTAATATCGATTTAGCGTACTCCTTAGTTTGTAGAGTACAGAAATCGAGTTAAAGAGCCCTTTAACTTGAATAAAAGACAGGTAGTGTGACGGGTGCAGCGCTAAAATCGATTTAACGATGTTAAAATCAGTTTAACAGCGTAGTGTAGACCAGGCCTGAGATGGGCTAGACAAAAAAAATTGGGGAGCTGTGCCCCCCATTTCAACTGCCTCACCTTCACGGGGGCCATGCTGCGTTCATTCCAGTAAAGGCCAGGGCTCATCTCCTTCCACCGGCGTAGGGTTTACAGCAATACAAACTTATTTAAAATAAAATAGAAAAACGTTTACCTAAAATATTCTAAATCTGTCCAAAATTTTAGTACTGAATCAAAGTTCTCTTAAAGATCATCAGTAACCAAAACCTAAATGAAAAATTGAAACCAAAAAACAAGGCTTAATTTAAAACCCAAACATAAGATAAAAACTTGTGTTGTAAAAATAAAAACTAGCAATGCTGTAAATTAATAATTCAACATTTTATCAAAAAAAGTGTGCTTACAGCAGATGATAAAATAACATCAATAAATAAGCATGACCTCAAAACCTCCTATAAAAGGAATTGAATCCTGAATACTGCGTCAAATCGTAAAAATATGCAGAACTATGTCAAACTGTGTTGCAAGTCAGCCATTTGAATCAGCAAATGTCAATTAAAAGCTCCATTCCAACTAAAAAAAACAAAACAACCAATAAACCCAAAATGGTCACAGCCTGAAACAAACTACACAGAACGCAAAATTAAAACTGTAGCTACATGGAACAAAGATGTAAATTTATAATTCAACTTCTTGGTTTTCCAGGAGGAAGGTGTTTGCCACCCCAGTAACCAGGTGCACTGCAGTTTCCTTTCACTAAAGAAGATTTGTACCCAAATATAAATTTGCCTCCAATTCTCTAAGAGAAATTGAAAATTGTATCTTTGCAAATATCACCAGGTGCAAGTCCATCCCCTCAGAGCAAGCCCCACACCCTGAGGCCAGGGGAGAATCCCAACTGGTTTGGCATTGTAACCTGGGGCTGAAGCTGATGAGAGAAAGGGAAATGATTCATCTTGGAATCTTCCGATATCACCTGCGGGGAGCACAGGGATTTGACTGAGGACATCCTGGTAATTTTCACTTGTTCTGTGCAAGCAGGCTCCGCTTGAGAGCTCGGGAGTTGATTGGACCATGGCAGCACCCTATTTACATATTAAAAAGCTGGATTTTGGGGTCAATGGGTAAAAGTGAGTACTTTTTGGGGTTGGGGACCACATGAGAAGGGATGTGGACAAACTGAGAGAGTCACAGAAGAGGGCATAAAAATGATTAGGAGACTGAGGCAACATTGACTCCTACGAGAACCTGAGGCATATATGTATGTTAAGCTAAGGCAAAGTTAGCAATCTATAGTGACCTTTTACTCAGGAATAGAAAATCGGACCTTTATCAGTTACTTAAATAGATAAGTACCCAGGCCTGTCCAAGACCTTACGTAGAACAATCTACAATGGAGAATGGCATAGAAGTTTATCAGTGTTGACCACAGATTTAACAGGTACACTACAAGGTAAACTTATGTGCATATGGTACATGTCACAACAAGCACAAAAATACTGTCTATGAAGTAAATGTACCCCTAATGTTTGTGGTGAGGAATGAAATTTCGGCTAGGAGGAAGGATTTCCGGCCCTTGTGCCCTATGAAAGAGGTAAGTCACCTCGCTAGAGCACTTTGCTCTATCATTGTGACTTACGTCTCCACTCTCTCTCTATGTACTAGCCAGTAGGCTTGTACTTGTTCTAAAACTTAAGTTTCAAGGGAACTAGGCTAAGTCGGTTTCCCTACGTTGTAGTCTTGTTTATTAGGTTTTGATTTAAGTTTACATATTCAAGTAAACCCTAAGTAACACAGCTATTCCTAAGCACAGCATCTTTCACTTAAGAAATTGAGAAACCTGAACTGCAAGGCTGGTCCTGTGCTCTTACCACCAGGATGCAAGGAAGGCTCGTGAGTATATTAACAAAACGTTTGTTGTATATACTGCCATATGTACTTTTGAATGCAGTAATGCAAATGTAACTGTGTAATCAATTAAATTAAATAACGTAAGCTAATCAATTAAATTTTAATCAAAATTATCCAATTAATATTATTAGTACACCTATATCAGGCTCATGGGACAGAGAGTTGGAATGAGGGGATGAAGGCACGGCGCGGGGTGCAGAACTGTGGGGTGGGTTAGAAGAGACATTCAGGGATTTGCAGTAGAAGCTCAGGGTTATAGGAAGAGACAGTGGGCTGTGAATGCTCTGGAATGAGCCCGGACAGCGAAAATTGAGATGCAAGAGAGAAGTCAAGCTAGAGCAAAAAGCAGAGAAGAGTGGTGCAATTTGAG
>NC_066634.1:15346446-15442797 GCF_025201925.1 Gopherus flavomarginatus | reverse complement strand
GTACAGGTTTAATTTTGCTTCTGTGTAGGTTTGTTTCAGGCTGTGACCATTTTGATTTATTGGGTTGTTTTGTTTTTTTTAGTTGGAATGGAGCTTTTAATTGACATTTGCTGGATTCAAATGGCTGACTTGCAACACCTGTTTTGACATAGTTCTGCATATTTTATTACGATTTGACCAGTATTCAAGGATTCAATTCCTTTATAGGAGGTTTTAGAGGTCATGCTTATTTATTTGATGTTATTTTATCATTCTGCTGTAGCACACTTTTTGATAAAATGTTGAAATTATTAATTTACAGCATTTGTTAGTTTTTATTTTTACAAACAAAGTTTTTCTTAATGTTTGGGTTTTAAATTAAGCCTTGTTTTTGGTTTCAATTTTTCATTTAGGTTTTGGTTACTGATGGGATCTTTAAGAGAACTTTGGATTCAGTACTAAAATTTGGACAGATTTAGAATATTTTAAGTAAACCGTGTTTACTATTTTATTTTAATAAAGTTTGTATTGCTGTAAACCCTAGCCGGGGGGAGAGGAGATGAGCCTGGCCTTTAACTGAGAAGGAACAGAGGCATGGCCCCCGTGAAGGGTGAGGCCAGGTGATGGAGGGCACAGCTCCCCAATTTTTTTTGTCTAGCCCATCTCAGGCCTGGTCTACACTACGCTGTTAAACTGATTTTAACAGCGTTAAATCGATTTAAACGCTGCACCCGTCCACACTACACTGCTCTTTATATCAATTTAAAGGGCTCTTTAAATCGATTTCTGTACTCCTACAAAACGAGAGGAGTAACGCTAAAATCGATATTACTATATCGGATTAGGATTAGTGTGGATGCAAATCGACGTTATTAGCCTCATTATTTTACAGTAGCTACCCACAGTGCACCGCTCCAGAAATTGACGCTAGCCTCGGACCATGGACGCACACCACCCAATTCATGTGCCTAGTGTGGACGCTCACAATCGACTTTATAATATCTGTTTTATAAAATCGGTTTAAGCTAATTCGAATTTATCCTGTAGCGTAGATGTAGCCTCAGTCCCCCACTAAAGGAGAAGAGTCTGATGCCACCCCTGCAGGTCACTGAGTGTCACTGCTGCTCCATGGGAAACATGCTCTGTGCCTTACCCAGATTGGTGGGAAACACACTCTGTGCATTACTGTGACTGGTCCGTGGGTGTCACTGCTAGTAGAGGGCAGACACACGCTGTGCATTACACCACCTGACCAGTGGGTGTCACTGCTGTATCAAGGGAAACACCTTCTGTGCATTACCTTGAATGACCACGAGGTGTCACTGCTGCTCCAAGGGAAACATACTCTGTGTGTTACCCTGATTGGCCACTTGGTGTCACTGCTGCGCCAAGCAAAACACCTTCTGTGCATTACTCTGACTGCCCACTGGGGGTCACTGCTGCGCCGAGGGAGACATAAGAGCGGCCAGACTGGTTCAGACGCAAAGTCCATCTAGCCCAGTATCCTCCTGTCTTCTGACAGTGGCCAGTGCCAGGTTCCCCAGAGGGAATGAACAGAGCAGGGAATCATCAAGTGATCCATCCCCTGCCGCCCATTCCCAGCTTCTGGCAAACAGAGGCTACAGGCACCATCCCTGCCCACCCTGTCTAAGAGCCCTTGATGGATCTATCCACCATAAACTTATCTAGTTCTTTTTTGAACCCTGTTATAGTCTTGACCTTCACAACATGCTCTTTCAAGGAGTTCCACAGGTTAACTATGCAACTGCCCTGAGTTTACACCCCCCCTCCCCTGGCGAGGTTGTATATGGAAAAGAGGATGAGGATGAGGAGAGCCATGATGTGTCGGTCACTGGCTGGTGCCTCAGTTTCCTCTAGGAAGCAGTGCTGCAGGCTCCTTTGGTCTGTGCCCATGCAACTGTGTCTGGGGAAGGAGGAGTAAAGGTTCATTCTTCCCAGCCCCACGCCCCACCCCCAGCAGCTGGTGAGTCCAGGCCAAATTTAATCCTGGTAGCTGGGCTGGGATTAGCCTGGGCTGGGGTAGGGCTGGGGAGGAATTGGGAGGGAGACAGACGCACGTGCTGTGAGGGAAGATCCTCCCATTCCCTGCCAACCCCATTCACTCCTTGCAGCACAGCACCCCCTAGCATTTCTTTCTCTGTCATGGGAGCTGTCTGCTGCTTGCTTCTCCCTTAGCATCATCTCTCCCCATCCTGGAGCACTGGCATTGCCCATCCTGTGCAAATAGGGAGGCCCCGGTGTGCCCCATGGCACTGCCCTGCAATTGTGGAGGCAGCTGTTGGATGGAGCCATATCGAAATATGGGGGTGGGCAAGGCTGGGGACCAGGACTCCTGGGTTCTCCCTTCAAATGTGGGAGGGGAGTGGAGATTGGGGGTAGAGTCGGGGAGGGACAGGGCTGGGATCCAGGGCTACTGCTTTTTCTGGTTTTCTCCACCTCCTGCAGCTGCCTCAATCCTTTCAATGTGTTTCTTGTTCCATATTCATTTGCTGACTTGTGTAAATCACCCCAGAGGTGGCTGCATCTCAGTGTTGGGTGAGGCACCCTTGGCTGCATCACCTCCTAACCGCGTCTCTCTCCCCCTTCGGGTGACCCTGCAGCACTCAGCAAACATCCACAAGATCATGGGGCACTTTGAGCACTGCGCAGGCAGGGGCCAGGCACCCAGCCCTCCCTCCAGAGAATGGGACACAGCATCGACTACTTTTTACAGGGATTAAAAAGGGGCAAAGGAGGGCAAATCAGAGGAGTAGGTGGCCAGGGTCTGAGCAGGGGGTGGAAATTGACTGGTCGGGGGTCAAGCAGCTGGAGGCAGAGTTAGGAGAGGGACTGAAGGCAAAGTCAGGGAGGTGGGAAGGAGCCGGAGTTAAGCCCGGAGGGAGGCGCTGCCAGAGGGTTAAACCCCGGCACAGGCAGGGGCCGAGGGGGAACAGTTATCCTAGTGGGCTGAGACTCCAGTGTTTGCAAACATGGGTGAGGGGAGCAGAGGGCTTTTTTATTTCCCCTCTCACAGGCAGCACCTCTCAACATGGACTTCCCAGGGCTGGGCTCTTAAAGGCACAGGCATCCCACCGCCTAGACACTGCAGCTCCTCTCTGATGTAACCTACTGAGGTGCTGCAATAGGAGACTCAATTCAGTGAAACTGGGCATTCTCTATACGCCCCCCAGCCAGGGGGCTGTACACCCCCTTCCCCGATTTTCCCCAACACCCACTCCCTCAGTGGTCAGGTAGTTACATGCAGCGCTGCCAATGTTGTCATTGGTTGCAAATTTGAATGGAAATTGAAACGTTAACACACACTTTAAAAGCAGATACAACGTATGAAAACTACTTGTACCTGAGAAAGTCAAATAGGTTTGGAAAGTCTGGACAAAGCCGGGTTTCCTCACCCAGCTGTTGTGTTTGCTGACAATGTTGGTGCATTGGCTTCGGCAGTGTTGGCCAACCTTAGAATTTCAAATGATGATTTGTAAGCGAGGTGTGAATGAGCTCTCCCCTGGCAGCTACTGATGACCAGGGTTGGGGGGCAGCTTTGGGAGCAGACTGTATTTACATGAACTCACCTACTCTGCTGAGGTATCCAGCGGACAGAGCTGGGCTGCCTCTGCTCTAGGTGCCCGGAGGAGGGAAGGTGTGTGGGGCTCCAGCCTGGGACTCTTCCTCCCTCCTGCCAAGCCCTGACTATTAATCCCAGCGCTGGCACTCCTTTCTTCAAGCGCCATGTGGGCCAGAAGAATCGTTTGGTAGGAAGCACAAGGGCCAAGCTTGTGAACATCAGGTGAAGCAGCAAGAATCCCAACTATCAGGGTAGCAAGTTCCAGAGCCCTATCCCATTGTGGCCATCCCTGCCAAAGACCTGGCTCTCGGAGGTGTGAGTCACCCAGCAGGAGGGGAAAGATTCACTCTTACACAGCTGGAGACAGGGGAGTTGAGCTCTGGGGCATTACCACAAGCATGGGTGGGTGGCAAGTTTGTAGAAATTTTGGTGGTGCCCAGAACCCGCCCCCAAACTCCACCTCCACCTGCCTAAGGCTCTGGGGGGGGGTTTGGGGTGCAGGATTCAGGCTTTAGGATGGAGTTTGGGTGCTGGGTGTAGGCTCCGGCACGGTTGTAGGAAGGGGTGAGAGGTGCAGGCTCTGGGGGTGGGAAGGAGTGTGTGGGAAGGGGTGCACCCTCTGGGAGGGAGCGTAGGGCTGAAGATGAGGGATTCATGATGCAGGAGGGGGCTCAGGGTTGGGGGTGTTGGAGAGGCTGAGGGCAGCCTGCACTAGGACTCTGGGGCTGCAGTTCTGCCCAGAATCCCTTTACTCCAGCAGCAGGAGCAGGCAGGGGACAGGCACATGCTGCTTTTTGTCAGGCAGGGATGCACCACAGCAGAGGGGAGGGGTGCCAGGCAGGGGCCAGGGGAAGAGACCCAACTCCAAATATTGCTGGAGCAGGGCCCCCAGCCCTGAATGTTCCTGGAGCACGAGCACCACAAATGTATATAACCTGCCGCCTATGACCACAAGCCAACACAAGGTCCCACTGAGATTTGAACTCAGATTACAGGATTCAGAGTCCTGAGTGCTGCCCATTACACCGTGGGAGCAGCTTGTGCTGCCTTCTCTGCACATCGGTGACCCTCATGGGGCAGCTTGTGTAAGGGGGCTCTTGGCCCTTTACTAAAACTTAGTGTGTGTGTGTGTGTGTGGGGGGGGTTGGTTGGCTAGTTCCCAGCACCAATAGAAGGGGGAAGGATCAATGGGAAATCAGGACCCTGAGACTGACAGTCCCTAGGGACAATGGGGAGAGGCCAAAGCTCCAAGTTAGCTGCACTGACAGGCCAGACAGTGTAATAAGAGAGTCACCAGGCCAGGAGGTCCCATCCTCCATGTGAGCTGGAACTGCCTGGGCTAGAGTGGGGCAGAGCTAAGGAGAGAGCAGGAGGCCGAGAAGAGCCAGGGAGCAGAGCTGTGCAGGTGTAGTGCCAGAAACTGCTGCATGTAGGAATTTGCAACCTGTAGCAGTTACTGATACCTGAGGTTGTTCTTATTTGCTGACTTGTCCTAATTGGCTAAAACTTGACAGTGGTTTCTCTAGCAAAGGCCAGTCCCTGGCCCCTTGGTCCAGACATCCTCCTTCATATCGGGCTAGGGTGACCAGATGTCAAAGATGAAATATTGGGATGTGGGGGGCGGAGCAAAAAAAAAAGCCAGAGGGCCCCCCTGCCGCCAAGCGGAAGTGGCACAACCCCATCTCCAACCAACTCTCGGCTCTGACCCCCGCTACACCCCCAGCTCCCCCATCCTCTCACTCCTGGGCCCAGCCTGGGCTCCAAGCTCTGCAGCCGAGCCATGATCCAGGCCCCTCCTGCAGCTCCCGGGCAAGGGGTGAACCAGGCAACTCCTGGCAGGAGCGTATCTGCCCCACTTGTGTCTCCGCCCCCCGCCCACCTGGGCCCTGCCTGCTCCGTGCTGCCCCCACCCCAATGCGCTGCCCGCAGGCTGCAGGGCTGGAGCAGCTTCTGCGCTGCGCTCCTGGCCATGGCCAGGGCCAGTGTGCAGACCTGCGGGGGAGGGGCGCAGCCTTCCCTCTCCAGGTCTGCAAGGGGAATGTAAAGCGGCCGTTCCTGCGGGAGTAAGGCGCTGCCATCCCTCCCTAGCTCTGCCAGAGGACTGGGCAGCAGCAGTATTAGCAGGGGCAAAGGCGCCTGATTGTTTCCCCGGCTCTGTGAGGGGACTGGAGAGCGGCCGTTCCTGGGCGCGTGGCCTGCTAGGTTCCTTCCTAGCTCTGAGACGGGAGTGGGGAGCGGCCGTAACTGTGGGGGCGGGGCGCTGGGTTCCTTCCCCAGCTCTGCCAGGGGCCTGGGGAGCAGCCCTTCCTCTGGGATTAGGGCTCTGCCTTCTCTCCCTAGCTCTGCGAAACCACTGGGGGGCGGCCCTTCCTGCGGGATTAGGACGCTGCCTTCTCACCCTAGCTCTGCGAGACCACTGGGAAGCAGACCTTCCTGTGGGATTAGGGAGCTGCCTTCTCTCCGTAGCTCTGCGAGACCACTGAGGAGCTGCCCTTCCTGCGGGGGCGGGGGGCTGGCTTCCCTCACCAGCTCTGAGAGACCACAGGGGAGCTGCCGTTCCTGCGAAAGGGAGGGGGCGCAGGCTTCCCTCCCCAGTTCTGCCAGGAGCCTGGGGAGCAGCCCTTCCTGCAGGATTAGGGCGCTGGCCTCTCTCCCTAGCTCTGCGAGACAACTGGGGAGCGGCCCCTCCTTCGGGATTAGGCCGCCGTCTTCTCTCCCTAGCTATGCGAGACCACTGGGGAGCTGCCCTTCCTGCGGGATTCGGGCACTGCCTTCTCTTCCTAGCTCTGCGAGACCACTGGGAAGCGGCCCTTCCTGCGGGATTCGGGCGCTGCCTCCTCTTCCTAGCTCTGCGACAGCACTGCGGAGCGGCTGTTCCTGCGGAATTAGGGCGCTGCCTTCTCTGCCTATCTCTGCGAGACCACTGGGGAGCAGCCCTTCCTGCGGGATTAGGGCGCTGCCTCCTCTCCCTAGCTCTGCGAGACCACTGGGGAGCAGCCCTTCATGCAGGATTAGAGCGCTGCCTTCTCTCCCTAGCTCTGCAAGACCACTGTGGAGCGGCCCTTCCTGCAGGATTAGGGCCCTACCTCCTCTCCCTTGCTCTGCGAGACCACTGGGGAGCGGCCCTTTCTGCGGGATTAGGGCGCTGCCTCCTCTCCCTAGCTCTGCGAGACCACTGGGGAGCGGCCCTTCCTGTGGGGGCGGGGCGCTGGCTTCACTCCACAGCTCTGAGAGACCACTGGGGAGCGGCTGATCCTGTGGGGGCGGGGCGCTGGGATCCCTCCCCAGCTCTGCCAGGGGCCTGGGGATCAGCTCTTCCTGCGGGAATAGGGCGCTACCTCCTCTCCCTAGCTCTGCGAGACCACTGGGGAGCGGCCGTTCCTGCGGGATTAGGGCGCTGCCCCCTCTCCCTAGCTCTGCGAGACCACTGGGGAGTGGTCCTTCCTGCGGGATTAGGGCGCTGCCTCCTCTCACTAGCTCTGCGAGACCACTGGGGAGCGGCCCTTCCTGCAGGATTAGGGCACTACCACCTCTCCCTTGCTCTGCGAGACCACTGGGGAGTGGCCCTTCCTGCGGGATTAGGGCGCTGCCTCCTCTCCCTAGCTCTGCGAGACCACTGGGGAGCGGCCCTTCCTGCGGCTTAGGGCAGTGCCTCCTCTCCCTAGCTCTGCGAGACCACTGGGGAGCGGCCCTTCCTGCGGGATTAGGGCGCTGCCTCCTCACCCTAGCTCTGCGAGACCACTGGGGAGCAGCCCTTCCTGCGGCTTAGGGCGGTGCCTTCTCTCCCAAGCTCTGCGAGACCACTGGGGAGCGGCCATTCCTCCGGGATTAGGGCGCTGCCTCCTCTCCCTAGCTCTGCGAGACCACTGGGGAGCGGCCCTTCCTGCGGGATTAGGGCGCTGCCTTCTCTCCCTATCTCTGAGAGACCACTGGGGAGCAGCCCTTCCTGCGGGATTAGGGCGCTGCCTCCTATCCCTGGCTTGCGAGAACACTGGGGAGCAGCCCTTCCTGCGGGATTAGGGTGCTGCCTTATCTCCGTAGCTCTGCGAGACCACTGGGGAGCGGCCCTTCCTGCGGGAATATGACATGCCTTCTCTCCCTAGCTTTGCGAAACCACTGGGGACCATCCCTTCCTGCGGGGACGGGGCGCTGGCTTCACTCCCCAGCTCTGAGAGACCACTGGGGAGCCTCCGTTCCTGAGGGGGCGGGGCGCTGAGATCCCTCCCCAGCTCTGCTAGGGGCCTGGGGATCAGCTCTTCCTGCGGGAATAGGGCGCTACCTCCTCTCCCTAGCTCTGCGAGACCACTGGGGAGCGGCCGTTCCTGCGTGATTAGGGCGCTGCCTCCTCTCCAAAGCTCTGCGAGACCACTGGGGAGTGGCCCTTCCTGCGGAATTAGGACGCTACCTCCTCTCCCCAGCTCTGCGAGACCACTGGGAAGAAGGCCGTTTCTGCGGGATTAGGGCGCAACCTTCTCTCCGTAGCCCTGCGAGACCACTGGGGAGCGGCCCCTCCTGCGGGATTAGGGCGATGCCTTCTCTCCCTAGCTCTGCTAGACCACTGGGGAGCGGCCCTTCCTGCGGGGGCGGGGCGCTGGCTTCCTTCCCCAGCTCTGAGAGACCACTGAGGAGCGGCCGTTCCTGCGGAGGGGAGGGGGCGCAGGCTTCCCTCCCCAGCTCTGCAAGGAGCCTGGGGAGCAGCCCTTCCTGCGGGATTAGGCCGCCGTCTTCTCTCCCTAACTATGCGAGACCACTGGGGAGCTGCCCTTCCTGCGGGATTAGGGCGCTGCCTTCTCTTCCTAGCTCTGCGATACCACTGGGAAGCGGCCCTTCCTGCGGGATTAGGGCGCTGCCTCCTCTTCCTAGCTCTGCGACACCACTGCGGAGCGGCCGTTCCTGCGGGATTAGGGCGCTGCCTTCTCTGCCTATTTCTGCGAGACCACTGCGGAGCAGCCCTTCCTGCGGGATTAGGCCGCCGTCTTCTCTCCCTAACTATGCGAGACCACTGGGGAGCTGCCCTTCCTGCGGGATTAGGGCGCTGCCTCCTCTCCCTAGCTCTGCAAGACCACTGGGGACCGGCCCTTCCTGCAGGATTAGGGCACTACCTCCTCTCCCTTGCTCTGCGAGACCACTAGGGAGCGGCCCTTCCTGCGGGATTAGGGCTCTGCATCCTCTCCCTAGCTCTGCGAGACCATGGGGAGCGGCCCTTCCTGCAGGATTAGGGCATTACCTCCTCTCTCTTGCTCTGCGAGACCACTGGGGAGCATCCCTTCCTGCAGGCTTAGGGCGGTGCCTCCTCTCCCTAGCTCTGCGAGACCACTGGGGAGCGGCCCTTCCTGCGGGCTTAGGGCGCTGCTTCCTCTCCCTAGCTCTGTGAGACCACTGGGGAGCGGCCCTTCCTGCGGGATGAGGGTGCTGCCTTCTCTCCCTAGCTCTGCGAGACCATGGGGAGCGGCCCTTCCTGCAGGATTAGGGCATTACCTCCTCTCTCTTGCTCTGCGAGACCACTGGGGAGCATCCCTTCCTGCAGGCTTAGGGCGGTGCCTCCTCTCCCTAGCTCTGCGAGACCACTGGGGAGCGGCCCTTCCTGCTGGCTTAGGGCGCTGCTTCCTCTCCCTAGCTCTGTGAGACCACTGGGGAGCGGCAATTCCTGCGGGATTAGGGTGCTGCCTTCTCTCCCTAGCTCTGCGAGACCACTGGGGAGCGGCCGTTCCTGCGCGATTAGGGCGCTGCATTCTCTCCGTAGCTCTGCCAGACAACTGGGGAGCGGAACTTCCTGTGGGATTAGGGCGCTGCCATCTCTCCCTAGCTCTGCGAGACCATGGGGAGTGGCCTTTCCTCTGGGAATAGGGCGCTGCCTTCTCTCCTTAGCCCTACGAGACCACTGGGGAGCTGCCCTTCCTGCGGGAATATGGCGCTGCCTTTTCTCCCTAGCTCTGCGAAACCACTGGGGAGCGTCCCTTACTGCGGGGGCGGGGCACAGGGTTCCCTCCCCAGCTCTGAGAGACCACAGGGGAGCGGCCGTTCCTGAGGAGGGGAGGGGGCGCAGTCTTCCCTCCTTAGCTCTGCCAGGAGTCTGGGGAGCAGCCCTTCCTGCGGGATTAGGGCGCTGGCCTCTCTCCCTAGCTCTGCGAGACCACTGGGGAGCGGCTCTTCCTCCGGGGGCGGGGCGCTGGCTTCCCTCCCCAGCTCTGAGAGACCACAGGGGATCGGCCGTTCCTGCGGAGGGGAGGGGACGCAGTCTTCCCTCCACAGCTCTGACAGGAGTCTGGGGAGCAGCCCTTCCTGCGGGATTAGGGCGCTGGCCTCTCACCCTAGCTATGCGAGACCACTGGGGAGCTGCCCTTCCTGCGGGATTAGGGCGCTGCCTTCTCTTCCTAGCTCTGCGACACCACTGGGGAGCAGCCCTTCCTGCGGGATTAGTGCGCTGGCCTCTCTCCCTAGCTCTGCGAAACCACTGGGGAGCGGCCCTTCCTGCTTGCTTAGGGCGGTGCCTCTTCTCCCTAGCTCTGTGAGACCACTGGGGAGCGGCCCTTCCTCCGGGATTAGGGCTTTGCCTTCTCTACCAAGCCCTGCGAGACCACTGGGGAGCGCCTGTTCCTGCGGGATTAGGGCGCTGCCTCCTCTCCCTAGCTCTGCGAGAGCACTGGGGAGCGGCCGTTCCTGCAGGATTAGGGCGCTGCCTCCTCTCCCTAGCTCTGCGAGACCACTGGGGAGTGGCCCTTCCTGCGGACGAGGATGCTACCTCCTCTCCCCATCTCTGCGAGACCACTGCAGAGGGGCCCCTCCTGCGGGATTAGGGCGATGCCTTCTCTCCCTAGCTCTGCGAGACCACTGGGGAGCGGCCGTTCCTGCAGAGGGGAGGGGGCACAGTCTTCTCTCCCCAGCTCTACCAGGAGTCTGGAGAGCAGCCCTTCCTGCGGGATTAGGGCGCTGGCCTCTCTCCCTAGTTCTGCGAGACCACTGGGGAGCGGCCCTTCCTGCAGGATTAGGGTACTACCTCCTCTCCCTTTCTCTGCGAGACCACTGGGTAGCGGCCATTCCTGCGGGATTAGGGCGCTGCCTTCTCTGCCTATCTCTGCGAGACCACTGGGGAACAGCACTTCCTGCGGGATTAGGGCGCTGCCTCCTCTCCCTAGCTCTGCGACACCACTGGGGAGCGGCCCTTCCTGCAGGATTAGGGCACTACCTCCTCTCCCTTGCTCTGAGAGACCACTGGGGAGCGGCCCATCCTGCGGGATTAGGTCGCTGCCTCCTCTCCCTAGCTCTGCGAGACCACTGGGAAGCGGCCCTTCCTGCGATCTTAGGGCGGTGCCTCCTCTCCCTAGCTCTGCGAGACCACTGGGGAGCGGCCCTTCCTGCGGGATTAGGGCGGTGCCTTCTCTCCCTAGTTCTGCGAGACCACTGGGGACCATCCCTTCCTGCGGGGGCGGGGTGCTGGCTTCCCTCCCCAGCTCTGAGAGACCACAGGGGAGCGGCCGTTCCTGCAGAGGGGAGGGGGCACAGTCTTCTCTCCCCAGCTCTACCAGGAGTCTGGAGAGCAGCCCTTCCTGCGGGATTAGGGCGCTGGCCTCTCTCCCTAGTTCTGCGAGACCACTGGGAAGCGGCCCTTCCTGCGATCTTAGGGCGGTGCCTCCTCTCCCTAGCTCTGCGAGACCACTGGGGAGCGGCCCTTCCTGCGATCTTAGGGCGGTGCCTCCTCTCCCTAGTTCTGCGAGACCACTGGGAAGCGGCCCTTCCTGCGATCTTAGGGCGGTGCCTCCTCTCCCTAGCTCTGCGAGACCACTGGGGAGCGGCCCTTCCTGCGATCTTAGGGCGGTGCCTCCTCTCCCTAGTTCTGCGAGACCACTGGGGACCATCCCTTCCTGCGGGGGCGGGGTGCTGGCTTCCCTCCCCAGCTCTGAGAGACCACAGGGGAGCGGCCGTTCCTGCAGAGGGGAGGGGGCACAGTCTTCTCTCCCCAGCTCTACCAGGAGTCTGGAGAGCAGCCCTTCCTGCGGGATTAGGGCGCTGGCCTCTCTCCCTAGTTCTGCGAGACCACTGGGGAGCGGCCCTTCCTGCAGGATTAGGGTACTACCTCCTCTCCCTTTCTCTGCGAGACCACTGGGTAGCGGCCATTCCTGCGGGATTAGGGCGCTGCCTTCTCTGCCTATCTCTGCGAGACCACTGGGGAACAGCACTTCCTGCGGGATTAGGGCGCTGCCTCCTCTCCCTAGCTCTGCGACACCACTGGGGAGCGGCCCTTCCTGCAGGATTAGGGCACTACCTCCTCTCCCTTGCTCTGAGAGACCACTGGGGAGCGGCCCATCCTGCGGGATTAGGTCGCTGCCTCCTCTCCCTAGCTCTGCGAGACCACTGGGAAGCGGCCCTTCCTGCGATCTTAGGGCGGTGCCTCCTCTCCCTAGCTCTGCGAGACCACTGGGGAGCGGCCCTTCCTGCGGGATTAGGGCGGTGCCTTCTCTCCCTAGTTCTGCGAGACCACTGGGGACCATCCCTTCCTGCGGGGGCGGGGTGCTGGCTTCCCTCCCCAGCTCTGAGAGACCACAGGGGAGCGGCCGTTCCTGCGGGATTAGGGCGCTGCCTCATCTCCCTAGCTTTGCGAGACCACTGGGGAGTGGCCCTTCCTGCGGGATTAGGACGCTACCTCCTCTCCCGAGCTCTGCGAGACCACTGGGGAGCGGCCCTTCCTGCGGGATTAGGGCGCAACCTTCTCTCCGTAGCTCTGCGAGACCACTGGGGAGCGGCCCCTCCTGCGTTATTAGGGCGATGGCTTCTCTCCCTAGCTCTGCGAGAACACTGGGGAGCGGCCCTTCCTGCGGGGGCGGGGTGCTGGCTTCCCTCCCGAGCTCTGAGAGACCACTGAGGAGCGGCCGTTCCTGCGAAGGGGAGGGGGCGCAGGCTTCCTTCCCCAGCTCTGCCAGGAGCCTGGGAAGCAGCCCTTCCTGCGGGATTAGGCCGCCGTCTTCTCTTCCTAGCTATGCGAGACCACTGGGGAGCTGCCCATCCTGCGGGATTAGGGCGCTGCCTTCTCTTCCTGGCTCTGCCAGACCACTGGAAAGCGGCCCTTCCTACGGGATTAGGGCGCTGTCTCCTCTTCCTAGCTCTGCGACACCACTGCGGAGCGGCCGTTCCTGCGGGATTATTGCGCTGCCTTCTCTGCCTATCTCTGCGAGACCACTGGGGAGCAGCCCTTCCTGCGGGATAAGGGCGCTGCCTCCTCTCCCTAGCTCTGCGAGACCACTTTGGAGCAGCCCTTCATGCGGGATTAGGGCGCTGCCTTCTATCCCTAGCTCTGCAAGACCACTGGGGAGCGGCCCTTCCTGCAGTCTGACGGCGGTGCCTCCTCTCCCTAGCTCTGCGAGACCACTGGGGAGCGGCCCTTCCTGCGGGATTAGGGCGCTGCCTCCTCTCCCTAGCTCTGCGAGACCACTGGGGAGCGGCCCTTCCTGCCGGATGAGGGCGCTGCCTCCTCTCCCTAGCTCTGCAAGACCACTGGGGATCGGCCCTTCCTGCGGGTTTAGGGCGGTGCCTCCTCTCCCTAGCTCTGCGAGACCACTGGGGAGCGGCCCTTCCTGCGGGATTAGGGCGCTGCCTCCTCTCCCTAGCTCTGCGAGACCACTGGGGAGCAGCCCTTCGTGCGGGATTAGGGCGCTGCCTTCTCTCCGTAGCTCTGTGAGACCCCTGGGGAGCAGCCCTTCCTGCGGGATTAGGGCGCTGCCTTCTCTCCCTAGCTCTGCGAAACCACTGGGGAGTGGCCGTTCCTGCGGGGGCGGGGCGCTGGGATCCCTCCCCAGCTCTGCCAGGGGCCTGGGGATCAGCTCTTCCTGCGGGAATAGGGCGCTACCTCCTATCCCTAGCTCTGCGAGACCACTGGGGAGCGGCCGTTCCTGCTTGCTTAGGGCGGTGCCTCTTCTCCCTAGCTCTGTGAGACCACTGGGGAGCGGCCCTTCCTCCGGGATTAGGGCTTTGCCTTCTCTACCAAGCCCTGCGAGACCACTGGGGAGCGGCTGTTCCTGCGGGATTAGGGCGCTGCCTCCTCTCCCTAGCTCTGCGAGAGCACTGGGGAGCGGCCGTTCCTGCAGGATTAGGGCGCTGCCTCCTCTCCCTAGCTCTGCGAGACCACTGGGGAGTGGCCCTTCCTGCGGACGAGGATGCTACCTCCTCTCCCCATCTCTGCGAGACCACTGCAGAGGGGCCCCTCCTGCGGGATTAGGGCGATGCCTTCTCTCCCTAGCTCTGCGAGACCACTGGGGAGCGGCCGTTCCTGCAGAGGGGAGGGGGCACAGTCTTCTCTCCCCAGCTCTACCAAGAGTCTGGAGAGCAGCCCTTCCTGCGGGATTAGGGCGCTGGCCTCTCTCCCTAGTTCTGCGAGACCACTGGGGACCATCCCTTCCTGCGGGGGCGGGGTGCTGGCTTCCCTCCCCAGCTCTGAGAGACCACAGGGGAGCGGCCGTTCCTGCAGAGGGGAGGGGGCACAGTCTTCTCTCCCCAGCTCTACCAAGAGTCTGGAGAGCAGCCCTTCCTGCGGGATTAGGGCGCTGGCCTCTCTCCCTAGTTCTGCGAGACCACTGGGGAGCGGCCCTTCCTGCAGGATTAGGGTACTACCTCCTCTCCCTTTCTCTGCGAGACCACTGGGTAGCGGCCATTCCTGCGGGATTAGGGCGCTGCCTTCTCTGCCTATCTCTGCGAGACCACTGGGGAACAGCACTTCCTGCGGGATTAGGGCGCTGCCTCCTCTCCCTAGCTCTGCGACACCACTGGGGAGCGGCCCTTCCTGCAGGATTAGGGCACTACCTCCTCTCCCTTGCTCTGAGAGACCACTGGGGAGCGGCCCATCCTGCGGGATTAGGTCGCTGCCTCCTCTCCCTAGCTCTGCGAGACCACTGGGAAGCGGCCCTTCCTGCGATCTTAGGGCGGTGCCTCCTCTCCCTAGCTCTGCGAGACCACTGGGGAGCGGCCCTTCCTGCGGGATTAGGGCGGTGCCTTCTCTCCCAAGCTCTGCGAGACCACTTTGGAGCGGCCGTTCCTGCGGGATTAGGGCGCTGCCTCATCTCCCTAGCTCTGCGAGACCACTGGGGAGTGGCCCTTCCTGCGGGATTAGGACGCTACCTCCTCTCCCGAGCTCTGCGAGACCACTGGGGAGCGGCCCTTCCTGCGGGATTAGGGCGCAACCTTCTCTCCGTACCTCTGGGAGACCACTGGGGAGCGGCCCCTCCTGCGTTATTAGGGCGATGCCTTCTCTCCCTAGCTCTGCGAGAACACTGGGGAGCGGCCCTTCCTGCGGGGGCGGGGTGCTGGCTTCCCTCCCGAGCTCTGAGAGACCACTGAGGAGCGGCCGTTCCTGCGAAGGGGAGGGGGCGCAGGCTTCCTTCCCCAGCTCTGCCAGGAGCCTGGGAAGCAGCCCTTCCTGCGGGATTAGGCCGCCGTCTTCTCTTCCTAGCTATGCGAGACCACTGGGGAGCTGCCCATCCTGCGGGATTAGGGCGCTGCCTTCTCTTCCTGGCTCTGCCAGACCACTGGAAAGCGGCCCTTCCTACGGGATTAGGGCGCTGTCTCCTCTTCCTAGCTCTGCGACACCACTGCGGAGCGGCCGTTCCTGCGGGATTATTGCGCTGCCTTCTCTGCCTATCTCTGCGAGACCACTGGGGAGCAGCCCTTCCTGCGGGATAAGGGCGCTGCCTCCTCTCCCTAGCTCTGCGAGACCACTTTGGAGCAGCCCTTCATGCGGGATTAGGGCGCTGCCTTCTATCCCTAGCTCTGCAAGACCACTGGGGAGCGGCCCTTCCTGCAGTCTGACGGCGGTGCCTCCTCTCCCTAGCTCTGCGAGACCACTGGGGAGCGGCCCTTCCTGCGGGATTAGGGCGCTGCCTCCTCTCCCTAGCTCTGCGAGACCACTGGGGAGCGGCCCTTCCTGCCGGATGAGGGCGCTGCCTCCTCTCCCTAGCTCTGCAAGACCACTGGGGATCGGCCCTTCCTGCGGGATTAGGGCGCTGCCTCCTCTCCCTAGCTCTGCAAGACCACTGGGGATCGGCCTTTCCTGCGGGTTTAGGGCGGTGCCTCCTCTCCCTAGCTCTGCGAGACCACTGGGGAGCGGCCCTTCCTGCGGGATTAGGGCGCTGCCTCCTCTCCCTAGCTCTGCGAGACCACTGGGGAGCAGCCCTTCGTGCGGGATTAGGGCGCTGCCTTCTCTCCGTAGCTCTGTGAGACCCCTGGGGAGCAGCCCTTCCTGCGGGATTAGGGCGCTGCCTTCTCTCCCTAGCTCTGCGAAACCACTGGGGAGTGGCCGTTCCTGCGGGGGCGGGGCGCTGGGATCCCTCCCCAGCTCTGCCAGGGGCCTGGGGATCAGCTCTTCCTACGGGAATAGGGCGCTACCTCCTATCCCTAGCTCTGCGAGACCACTGGGGAGCGGCCGTTCCTGCGGGATTAGGGCGCTGCCTCCTCTCCCTAGCTCTGCGAGACCACTGGGGACTGGCCCTTCCTGCGGGATTAGGACGCTACCTACTCTCTCTAGCTCTGCGAGACCACTGGGGAGCGGCCGTTCCTGCGGGATTAGGGCGCTGCCTCCTCTCCCTAGCTCTGCGAGACCACTGGGGAGTGGCCCTTCCTGCGGGATTAGGACGCTACCTCCTCTCCCGAGCTCTGCGAGACCACTGGGGAGCGGCCCCTCCTGCGTTATTAGGGCGATGCCTTCTCTTCCTAGCTCTGCGAGAACACTGGGGAGCGGCCCTTCCTGCGGGAATAAGGCACTGCCTTCTCTCCCTAGCTCTGCTAGACCACTGGGGAGCGGCCCTTCCTGCGGGGGCGGGGCACTGGCTTCCCTCCCGAGCTCTGAGAGACCACTGGGGAGCGGCCGTTCCTGCAAAGGGGAGGGGGCGCAGGCTTCCCTCCCCAGCTCTGCCAGGAGCCTGGGGAGCAGCCCTTCCTGCGGGATTAGGCCGCCGTCTTCTCTTCCTAGCTATGCCAGACCACTGCGGAGCTTCCCCTCCTGCGGAATTAGGGCGCTGCCTTCTCTTCCTGGCTCTGCCAGACCACTGGGAAGCGGCCCTTCCTGCAGGATTAGGGCGCTGTCTCCTCTTCCTAGCTCTGCGACACCACTGCGGAGCGGCCGTTCCTGCTGGATTATTGCGCTGCCTCCTCTGCCTATCTCTGCGAGACCACTGGGGAGCAGCCCTTCCTGCGGGATTAGGGCGCTGCCTCCTCTCCCTAGCTCTGCGAGACCACTGGGGAGCTGCCCTTCATGCGGGATTAGGGCGCTGCCTTCTCTCCCTAGCTCTGCAAGACCACTGGGGAGCGGCCCTTCCTGCGGGATTACGGCACTACCTCCTCTCCCTTGCTCTGCGAGACCACTAGGGAGCGGCCCTTCCTGCGGCATTAGGGCGCTGTCTCCTCTCCCTAGCTCTGCGAGACCACTGGGGAGCGGCCATTCCTGTGGGATTAGGGCGGTGCCTCCTCTCCCTTGCTCTGCGAGACTATGGGGAGCTGCCGTTCCTGTTGGATTAGGGTGCTGCCTCCTCTCCCTAGCTCTGCGAGACCACTGGGGATCGGCAATTCCTGCGGGATTAGGGCGCTGCGTCCTCTACCTAGCTCTGCGAGACCACTGGGGAGTAGCCCTTCCTGCGGGATTAAGACACTGCCTTCTCTCCCTAGCTCTGCGAGACCATTGGGGAGCTGCCGTTCCTGTGGGATTAGGGCGCTGCCTCCTATCCCTGGCTCTGCGAGAACACTGAGGAGCAGCCCTTCCTGCGGGACTAGGGCGCTGCCTTCACTGCCTATCTCTGCGAGATCACTGGGGAGCAGCCCTTCCTGCGGGATTAGGGCGCTGCCTCCTCTCCCTAGCTCTGCGAAACCACTGGGGAGCAGCCCTTCATGCAGGATTAGGGCGCTGCCTTCTCTCCCTAGCTCTGCAAGACCACTGGGGAGCGGCCCTTCCTGCAGGATTAGGGCACTACCTCCTCTCCCTTGCTCTGCGAGACCACTAGTGGGCGTCCCTTCCTGCGAGATTAGGGCGCTGCCTCCTCTCCCTAGCTCTGCGAGACCACTGGGCAGCGGCCCTTCCTGCAGGCTTATGGCAGTGTGTCCTCTCCCTAGCTCTGCGAGACCACTGGGGAGCGGCCCGTCCTACGGGATTAGGGCGCTGCCTCCTCTCCCTAGCTCTGCAAGACCATGGGGAGCGGCCGTTCCTGTGGGATTAGGGTGCTGCCTCCTCTCCCTAGCTCTGCGAGACCACTGAGGAGCGGCCCTTCCTGCGGGAATAGGGCGGTGCCTTCTCTCCCAAGCTCCGCGAGACCACTGGGGAGCGGCCCTTCCTGCGGGATTAGGGCGCTGCCTCCTCTCCCTAGCTCTGCGACACCACTCGGGAGCGGCCCTTCCTGCGGGATTAGGGCGCTGCCTCCTCTCCCTAGCTCTGCGAGACCACTGGGGAGTGGTCTTTCCTCTGGGAATAGGGCGCTGCCTTCTATCCTTAGCTCTGCGAGACCACTGGGGAGCCGCCCTTCCTGCGGGATTAGGGCACTGCCTCCTATCCCTGGCTCTTCGAGAACACTGGGGAGCAGCCCTTCCCGCGGGATAAGGGCGCTGCCATCTCTCTCTAGCTCTGCGAAACCACTGGGGAGCGTCCCTTCCTGCGGGGGCACTGGCTTCCCTCCCCAGCTCTGCGAGACCACTGGGGAGCGGCCCTTCCTGCAGGATTAGGGCACTACCTCCTCTCCCTTGCCCTGCGAGACCACTGCGGAGCTGCCCTTCCTGCGTGGGCGGGGCTCTTGCTTCACTCCCCAGCTCTGCGAGACCACTGGGGAGCGGCCGTTCCTGCGGGGGTGGGGCGCTGGGATCCCTCCCCAGCTCTGCCAGGGGCCTGGGGATCAGCTCTTCCTGCGGGAATAGGGCGCTACCTCCTCTCCCTAGCTCTGCGAGACCACAGGGGAGCTGCCCTTCCTGCCGGAATAGGGCGCTGCCTTCTCTCCCTAGCTCTACGAGACCACTGGGGAGCGGCCTTTTCTGCGGAATTAGGGCGCAGCCTCCTGTCTCTAGCTCTTCGAGACCACTGAGAAGCGGCCCTTCCTTCGGGATTAGGCCTCCGCCTTCTCTCCCTAGCTCTGCGAAACCACTGGGGAGCGGCCCTTCCTGCGGAATTAGAGCGCCTCCTTTCTACCCTAGCTCTGCGAGACCACTGGGTAGCGGCCCTTTCTGCGGAATTAGGGCGCTTCCTTCTCTTACTAGGTCTGCGAGACCACTGGGGAGTGGCCGTTCCTGCGGGATTAGGACGCTGCCTTCTCTCCCTAGCTCTGTGACACCACTGGGGAGCGGCCTTTCCAGCGTGGGCGGTGTTCAGGCTTCTCTCCCCATGTCTGCCAGAAGCCCGGGGAGTAGCCCTTCCTGCGGGATTAGGGCGCTACCTTCTATCGCTAGCTCTGCGAGACCACTGGGGAGCAGCCATTTCTGTGGGATTAGGGCGCTGCCTTCTCTCCCTAGCTCTGCGAGACCACTTGGAAGCGGCCCTTCCTGCAGGATTAGGGCGCTGCCTCCTCTCCCTAGCTCTGTGAGACCACTGGGGAACGGCCCTGCCTGCGGGATTAGGGTGGTGCCTCCTCTCCCTAGCTCTGCGAGACCACTGGGGAGCGGCCGTTCCTGCAGTATTAGGGCGCTGCTTCCTGTCCCTAGCTCTGCGAGACCACTGGGGAGAGGCCCTTTCTGCAGGTATTCAGCGCTGCCTTATTTCCTTAGTTCTGCGAGACCACTGGGGAGCGGCTCTTCCTGCGGCGGGGGGGCGCTGGCTTCCCTCCCCAGCTCCGCGAGGGACCTGGGGAGCAGCCCTTCCTGCGGGTTTACGGCGCTGCCTTCTCTCCCTAGCTCTGCGAGACCACTGGGGAGAGGCCCTTCCTGCAGGTATTCAGCGCTGACTTATTTCCCTAGTTCTGCGAGACCACTGGGGAGCGGCACTTCCTGCGGGGGCGGGTAGCTGGCTTCCCTCCCCAGCTCTGCCAGGGGCCTGGGGAGCAGCCCATCCTGCGGAATTAGGGCGCTGCCTTCTCTCCTTAGCCCTGCGAGACCACTGGGAAGTAGCTCTTCGTGCGGGATTAGGAAGCTGCCGTCTCAACCTAGCTCTGTGACATCACTGGGGAGCGGCATTTCCTGCGTGGCGGGGTGCAGGCTTCCCTCCCCAGCTCTGCCAGGGGCCTGGGGAGCAGCCCATCCTGCGGAATTAGGGCGCCTCCTTTCATCTCTAGCTCTGCGAGACCACTGGGGAGAAGCCCTTCCTGCGGGATTAGAACGCTGCCTTCTCTCCCTAGCTATGTGACACCACTGGGGAGCGTCCCTTCCTGCGGGATTAGGGCGCTGCCTCCTCTCCCTAGCTCTGCGAGACCACTGGGGATCGGCCCCTCCTGCGGGATTAGGGCGCTGCCTTCTCTCCGTAGTCTGTGAGACCACTGGGGAGTAGCCCTTCCTGCAGATTTGGGCGCTGCCTCCTCTCCCTAGCTCTGCGAGACCACTGCGGAGCTGCCCTTCCTGCGGGAATATGACGCTGCCTTCTCTCCCTAGCTCTGCGAAACCACTGGGGATCGTCCCTTCCTGCGTGGGCGGGGCGCTTGCTTCACTCCCCAGCTCTGCGAGACCACTGGGGAGCGGCCGTTCCTGCGGTGGCGGGGCGCCGGGATCCCTCCCCAGCTCTGCCAGGGGCCTGGGGATCAGCTCTTCCTGCGGGAATAGGGCGCTACCTCCTCTCCCTAGCTCTGCGAGACCACAGGGGAGCTGCCCTTCCTGCCGGAATAGGGCGCTGCCTTCTCTCCCTAGCTCTACGAGACCACTGGGGAGCGGCCTTTTCTGCGGAATTAGGGCGCAGCCTCCTGTCTCTAGCTCTTCGAGACCACTGAGAAGCGGCCCTTCCTGCGGGATTAGGGCGCTGCCTTCTCTCCCTAGCTCTGTGAGACCAGTGGGGAGCGGCCCCTCCTTCGGGATTAGGCCTCCGCCTTCTCTCCCTAGCTCTGCGAGACCACTGGGGAGAGGCCCTTCCTGCAGGTATTCAGCGCTCACTTATTTCCCTAGTTCTGCGAGACCACTGGGGAGCGGCACTTCCTGCGGGGGCGGGTAGCTGGCTTCCCTCCCCAGCTCTGCCAGGGGCCTGGGGAGCAGCCCATCCTGCGGAATTAGGGCGCTGCCTTCTCTCCTTAGCCCTGCGAGACCACTGGGAAGTAGCTCTTCGTGCGGGATTAGGAAGCTGCCGTCTCAACCTAGCTCTGTGACATCACTGGGGAGCGGCATTTCCTGCGTGGCGGGGTGCAGGCTTCCCTCCCCAGCTCTGCCAGGGGCCTGGGGAGCAGCCCATCCTGCGGAATTAGGGCGCCTCCTTTCATCTCTAGCTCTGCGAGACCACTGGGGAGAAGCCCTTCCTGCGGGATTAGAACGCTGCCTTCTCTCCCTAGCTATGTGACACCACTGGGGAGCGTCCCTTCCTGCGGGATTAGGGCGCTGCCTCCTCTCCCTAGCTCTGCGAGACCACTGGGGATCGGCCCCTCCTGCGGGATTAGGGCGCTGCCTTCTCTCCGTAGTCTGTGAGACCACTGGGGAGTAGCCCTTCCTGCAGATTTGGGCGCTGCCTCCTCTCCCTAGCTCTGCGAGACCACTGCGGAGCTGCCCTTCCTGCGGGAATATGACGCTGCCTTCTCTCCCTAGCTCTGCGAAACCACTGGGGATCGTCCCTTCCTGCGTGGGCGGGGCGCTTGCTTCACTCCCCAGCTCTGCGAGACCACTGGGGAGCGGCCGTTCCTGCGGTGGCGGGGCGCCGGGATCCCTCCCCAGCTCTGCCAGGGGCCTGGGGATCAGCTCTTCCTGCGGGAATAGGGCGCTACCTCCTCTCCGTAGCTCTGCGAGACCACAGGGGAGCTGCCCTTCCTGCCGGAATAGGGCGCTGCCTTCTCTCCCTAGCTCTACGAGACCACTGGGGAGCGGCCTTTTCTGCGGAATTAGGGCGCAGCCTCCTGTCTCTAGCTCTTCGAGACCACTGAGAAGCGGCCCTTCCTGCGGGATTAGGGCGCTGCCTTCTCTCCCTAGCTCTGCGAGACCACTGGGGAGCGGCCCCTCCTTCGGGATTAGGCCTCCGCCTTCTCTCCCTAGCTCTGCGAAACCACTGGGGAGCGGCCCTTCCTGCGGAATTAGAGCGCCTCCTTTCTACCCTAGCTCTGCGAGACCACTGGGTAGCGGCCCTTTCTGCGGAATTAGGGCGCTTCCTTCTCTTACTAGGTCTGCGAGACCACTGGGGAGCGGCTCTTCCTGCGGGCTTAGAGCGGTGCATCCTCTCCCTAGCTCTGCGAGACCACTGGGGATCGGCCCCTCCTGCGGGATTAGGGCGCTGCCTTCTCTCCGTAGTCTGTGAGACCACTGGGGAGTAGCCCTTCCTGCAGATTTGGGCGCTGCCTCCTCTCCCTAGCTCTGCGAGACCACTGCGGAGCTGCCCTTCCTGCGGGAATATGACGCTGCCTTCTCTCCCTAGCTCTGCGAAACCACTGGGGATCGTCCCTTCCTGCGTGGGCGGGGCGCTTGCTTCACTCCCCAGCTCTGCGAGACCACTGGGGAGCGGCCGTTCCTGCGGTGGCGGGGCGCCGGGATCCCTCCCCAGCTCTGCCAGGGGCCTGGGGATCAGCTCTTCCTGCGGGAATAGGGCGCTACCTCCTCTCCCTAGCTCTGCGAGACCACAGGGGAGCTGCCCTTCCTGCCGGAATAGGGCGCTGCCTTCTCTCCCTAGCTCTACGAGACCACTGGGGAGCGGCCTTTTCTGCGGAATTAGGGCGCAGCCTCCTGTCTCTAGCTCTTCGAGACCACTGAGAAGCGGCCCTTCCTGCGGGATTAGGGCGCTGCCTTCTCTCCCTAGCTCTGCGAGACCACTGGGGAGCGGCCCCTCCTTCGGGATTAGGCCTCCGCCTTCTCTCCCTAGCTCTGCGAAACCACTGGGGAGCGGCCCTTTCTGCGGAATTAGGGCGCTTCCTTCTCTTACTAGGTCTGCGAGACCACTGGGGAGTGGCCGTTCCTGCGGGATTAGGACGCTGCCTTCTCTCCCTAGCTCTGTGACACCACTGGGGAGCGGCCTTTCCAGCGTGGGCGGTGTTCAGGCTTCTCTCCCCATGTCTGCCAGAAGCCCGGGGAGTAGCCCTTCCTGCGGGATTAGGGCGCTACCTTCTATCGCTAGCTCTGCGAGACCACTGGGGAGCAGCCATTTCTGTGGGATTAGGGCGCTGCCTTCTCTCCCTAGCTCTGCGAGACCACTTGGAAGCGGCCCTTCCTGCAGGATTAGGGCGCTGCCTCCTCTCCCTAGCTCTGTGAGACCACTGGGGAACGGCCCTGCCTGCGGGATTAGGGTGGTGCCTCCTCTCCCTAGCTCTGCGAGACCACTGGGGAGCGGCCGTTCCTGCAGTATTAGGGCGCTGCTTCCTGTCCCTAGCTCTGCGAGACCACTGGGGAGAGGCCCTTTCTGCAGGTATTCAGCGCTGCCTTATTTCCTTAGTTCTGCGAGACCACTGGGGAGCGGCTCTTCCTGCGGCGGGGGGGCGCTGGCTTCCCTCCCCAGCTCCGCGAGGGACCTGGGGAGCAGCCCTTCCTGCGGGTTTACGGCGCTGCCTTCTCTCCCTAGCTCTGCGAGACCACTGGGGAGAGGCCCTTCCTGCAGGTATTCAGCGCTGACTTATTTCCCTAGTTCTGCGAGACCACTGGGGAGCGGCACTTCCTGCGGGGGCGGGTAGCTGGCTTCCCTCCCCAGCTCTGCCAGGGGCCTGGGGAGCAGCCCATCCTGCGGAATTAGGGCGCTGCCTTCTCTCCTTAGCCCTGCGAGACCACTGGGAAGTAGCTCTTCGTGCGGGATTAGGAAGCTGCCTTCTCAACCTAGCTCTGTGACATCACTGGGGAGCGGCATTTCCTGCGTGGCGGGGTGCAGGCTTCCCTCCCCAGCTCTGCCAGGGGCCTGGGGAGCAGCCCATCCTGCGGAATTAGGGCGCCTCCTTTCATCTCTAGCTCTGCGAGACCACTGGTTAGAAGCCCTTCCTGCGGGATTAGAACGCTGCCTTCTCTCCCTAGCTATGTGACACCACTGGGGAGCGTCCTTTCCTGCTTGGGCGGGCTTCAGGCTTCCCTCCCCAGCTCTGCCAGAGGCCTGGGGAGCAGCCTTTCCTGCGGGATTAGGGCGCTGCCTTCTATCCCTAGCTCTGCGAGACTACTGGGGAGCAGAATTTTCTGCGGGATTCGGGCTCTGCCTTCTCTCCGTAGCTCTGCGAGACCACTGGGAAGCGTCCCTTCCTGCCGGATTAGGGCACTGCCTTCAATCCCTAGCTCTGAGAGACCACTGGGGAGTGGCTCTTCCTGCGGGAATAGAGCGCTGCCTTCTCTCCTTAGCCCTGTGAGACAACTGAAGAGCGGCCCATCCTGCGGGAATAGGGCGCTCCCTTCTCTGCCTAGTTCTACGAGACCACTGAGGAGCGGCCTTTCCTGCAGGATTAGGGCCCTACCTCCTCTCCCTAGCTCTGCGAGACCACTGGGGAGCGGCCCTTCCAACGGGATTAGGGCGCTGCCTCCTCTCCCTAGCTCTGCGAGACCACTGGGGATCGGCCCTCCCTGCGGGCCTAGGGCGGTGCCTCCTCTCCGTAGCTCTGCGAGACCACTGGGGAGCGGCCGTTCCTGCGGGATTAGGGCGCTGCCTCATCTCCCTAGCTCTGCGAGACCACTGGGGAGCGGCCCTTCCTGCGGGATTAGGGCAATGCCTCCTCTCCCTCGCTCTGTGAGACCACTGGGTTGCGGCCCTTCCTGCGGGCTTAGGCGGTGCCTCCTCTCCCTAGCTCTGCGAGACCACTGGGGAGCGGCCGTTCCTGCGGGATTAGGGCGCTGCCTTCTCTCCCTAGCTCTGCGAGACAACTGGGGAGCGGCACTTCCTGCGGGATTAGGGCGCTGCCTTCTCTCTCTAGCTCTGCGAGACCACTGTGGAGAGGCCCCTCCTTCGGGATTAGGCCTCCGTCTTCTCTCCCTAGCTCTGCGAGACCACTAGGGAGCAGCCCTTCCTGCGGGATTAGGACGCTTCCTTCTCTCCCTAGCTCTGTTAAACCAATGGGGAGCGGCTTTTCCTGCGTGGGCGGGGTTCAGGCTTCCCTCCCCAGCTCTGCCAGAGGCCTGGGGAGCAGCCCTTCCTGCGGGATTAGGGAGCTGCCTTCTCTACCTAGCTCTGCGAGACAACTGGGGAGCGGCACCTCCTTCGGGATTAGGCCTCCGTCTTCTCTCCCTAGCTCTGCGAGACCACTAGGGAGCAGCCCTTCCTGCAGGATTAGGACGCTTCCTTCTCTCCCTAGCTCTGTTAAACCAATGAGGAGCGGCCTTTCCTGCGTGGGCAGGGTTCAGGCTTCCCTCCCCAGCTCTGCCAGAGGCCTGGGGAGCAGCCCTTTCTGCGGGATTAGTGCGCTGCCTTTTCTCCCTAGCTCTGTTAGACCACTGGGGAACGGCCGTTCCTGCGGGATTAGGACGCTGCCTCCTCTCCCTAGCTCTGCGAGACCACTGGGTAGCGGCCCTTCCTGCAGCATTAGGGCACTGCTTTCTCTCTCTAGCTCTGCGAGACCACTGGGGAGCGGACCTTTCAACGAGATTAGGGCGCTGCCTCCTCTCAATAGCTCTGCGAGACCACTGGGGATCGGCCCTTCCTGCGGGATTAGGGCGCTGCATTCTCTCCCTAGCTCTGCGAGACCACTGGGGAGAGGCCCTTCCTGCAGGTATTCGGCGATCCCTTATTTCCCTATTTCTGCGAGACCACTGGGGAGCGGCCCTTCCTGCCGCGGCGGAGTGCTGGCTTCCCTCCCCAGCTCTGAGAGACCACTGGGGAGCGGCCGTTCCTGCGGGGCGTGGCGCTGGTATCCCTCCCCAGCTCTGACAGTGGCCTGGGGATCAGATCTTCCTGCGGGATAAGGGCGCTCTCTTCTATCCCTGGCTCTGCGAGACTATTGGGGAGCGGCTCCTCTTGCGGGATTAAGCCGCCGCCTTCTCTACCTACTTCTGCGAGACCACTGGGGAGCGGCCCTTCCTGCGGGATTAGGGCGCTGCCTTCTCTTCAAAGCTCTGCGAGACCACTGGGAAGCAGCACTTCCTGTAGGATTAGGAAGCTGCCTTCTCTCCCTAGGTCTGTGACACCACTGGGGAGCGGTATTTCCTGCGTGACGGGGTGCAGGCTTCCCTCCCCAGCTCTGCCAGAGGCCTGGGGAGCAGCCCTTCCTTCGGGATTAGGGCGCTGCCTTCTATCCCTAGATCTGCGACACCACTGGGGAGCAGCCCTTCCTGCGGGAATAGGGTGCTGCCTTCTCTCCTTAGCCCTGCGAGACCACTGGGGAGCTGCCCTTCCAATGGGAATAAGGCGCTGCCTTCTCTCTCTACCTCTGCGAGACCACTGGGGAGCGGCCCTTCCTGCGGGAATAGGGCGCTGCCTTCTCTCCTTAGCCCTGCGAGACCACTGGGAAGTAGCTCTTCCTGCGGGATTAGGAAGCTGCCTTCTCTCCCTAGCTCTGTGACACCACTGGGGAGCGGCATTTCCTGCGTGGCGGGATGCAGGCTTCCCTCCCCAGCTCTGCCAGGGGCCTCGGGAGCAGCCCATCCTGCGGAATTAGGGCCCCTCCTTTCATCTCTAGCCCTGCGAGACCACTGGGAAGTAGCTCTTCCTGCGGGATTAGGAAGCTGCCTTCTCTCCCTAGCTCTGTGACACCACTGTGGAGCGGCATTTCCTGCGTGGCGGGGTGCAGGCTTCCCTCCCCAGCTCTGCCAGGGGCCTCGGGAGCAGCCCATCCTGCGGAATTAGGGCCCCTCCTTTCATCTCTAGCTCTGCGAGACCACTGGGGACAAGCCCTTCCTGCCGGATTAGAACGCTGCCTTCTCTCCGTAGCTTGTGACACCACTGGGGAGCGTCCTTTCCTGCTTGGGCGGGCTTCAGGCTTCCCTCCCCAGCTCTGCCAGAGGCCTGGGGAGCAGCCTTTCCTGCGGGATTAGGGCGCTGCCTTCTATCCCTAGCTCTGCGAGACCATCGGGGAGCAGCCCTTTCTGCGGGATTCGGGCGCTGCCTTCTCTCCGTAGCTCTGCGAGACCACTGGGAAGTGTCCCTTCCTGCCGGATTAGGGCACTGCCTTCAATCCCCAGCTCTGAGAGACCACTGGGGAGCGGCTCTTCCTGCGGGAATAGAGCGCTGCCTTCTCTCCTTAGCCCTGTGAGACAACTGGAGAGCGGCCCATCCTGCGGGAATAGGGCGCTCCCTTCTCTGCCTAGTTCTACGAGATCACTGGGGAGCGGCCCTTCCAACGGGATTAGGGCGCTGCCTCCTCTCCCTCGCTCTGTGAGACCACTGGGGAGTGGCCGTTCCTGCGGGATTAGGGCGCTGCTTTCTCTCTCTAGCTCTGCGAGACCACTGTGGAGAGGCCCTTCCTGCGGGGTGGGGGGCGCTGCCTTCCCTCCCCAGCTCTGCCAGGGGCCTGGGGAGCAGCCCTTCCTGCGGGATTAGGGAGCTGCCTTCTCTACCTAGCTCTGCGAGACAACTAGGGAGCGGCCCCTCCTTCGGGGTTAGGCCTCCGTCTTCTCTTCCTAGGTCTGCGAGACCACTGGGGAGTGGCCGTTCCTGTGGGATTAGGGCGCTGCCTTCTCTACCTAGCTCTGCGAGACCACTAGGGAGCAAACCTTCCTGCGGGATTAGGACGCTTCCTTCTCTCCCTAGCTCTGTTAAACCAATGGGGAGCGGCCTTTCCTGCGTGGGCTGGGTTCAGGCTTCCCTCCCCAGCTCTGCCAGAGGCCTGGGGAGCTGCCCTTTCTGCGGGATTAGGGCGTTGCCTTTTCTCCCTAGCTCTGTGAGACCACTGGAGAACGGCCGTTCCTGTGGGATTAGGACGCTGCCTCCTCTCCCTAGCTCTGCGAGACCACTGGGGAGAGGCCGTTCCTGCGGGATTAGGGTGCTGCCTCCTCTCCCTAGCTCTGCGAGACCACTGGGGAGCGGACATTCCAACGGGATTAGGGCGCTGCCTCCTCTCACTAGCTCTGCAAGACCACTGGGGATCGGCCCTCCCTGCGGGCTTAGGGCGGTGCCTCCTCTCCCTAGCTCTGCGAGACCACTGGGGAGCGGCCGTTCCTGCTTAATTAGAGCTCTTCCTCCTCTCCCTCGCTCTGTGAGACCACTGGGTTGCGGTCCTTCCTGAGGGATTAGGGCACTGCCTTCTCTCTCTAGCTCTGCGAGACCACTGGGGAGGGGCCCTTTCTGCGGCGGGGGGGCGCTGGCTTCCCTCTCAAGCTCTGCCAGGGGCCTGGGGAGCAGCCCTTCCTGCGGGATTAGGCCGCCGCCTTCTCTCCCTAGCTCAGCGAAACCACTGGGGAGTTGCCCTTCCTGCGGGGGCGGGGAGCTGGGATCCCTCCCCAGCTCTGCCAGGGGACTGGGGATCAGCTCTTCCTGCGGGATTAGGGCACTGTCCTCTCTCCCTAGCTCTGCAAGACCATTGGGGAGCTGCCGTTCCTGCGGGATTAGGGCGCTGCCTTCTCTCCCTAGCTCTGCAAGACCATTGGGGAGCTGCCGTTCCTGCGGGATTAGGGCGCTGCCTTCTCTCCCTAGCTCTGCGAGACCACTGTGGAGAGGCCCTTCCTGTGGGGGGGGGCTGCCTTCCCTCCCCAGCTTTTCCAGGGGCATGGGGAGCAGCCCTTCCTGCGGGATTAGGGAGCTGCCTTCTCTACCTAGCTCTACGAGACAACTGGAGAGCGGCCCCTCCTTCGGAATTAGGCCTCCGCCTTCTCTTCCTAGGTCTGCGAGACAACTGGGGAGTGGCCGTTCCTGCGGGATTAGGGCGCTGCCTTCTCTCCCTAGCTCTGCGAGACCACTAGGGAGCAGCCCTTCCTACGGGATTAGTATGCTTCCTTCTCTCCCTAGCTCTGTTACACCACTGGGGAGCGGCCCTTCCTGCGGGGTCGGGGAGCTGGGATCCCTCCCCAGCTCTGCCAGGGGCCTGGGGATCAGCTCTTCCTGCGGGATTAGGGCACTGTCCTCTCTCCCTAGCTCTGCGAGACCATTGGAGAGCGGCCGCTCCTCCGGGATTAGGGCGCTGCCTTCTCTCCCTAGCTGTGCGAGACCACTGGGGAGCCTCCATTCCTGCGGGATTAGAGCGGTGCCTCCTCTCCCTAGCTTTGTGAGAACACTGGGGAGCGGCCCTTCCTGCGGGATTAGGGCGCTGCCTCTTGTCCCTAGCTCTGCGAGACCACTGCGGAGCTGCACTTCCTGCAGCGGGGGGGCGCTGGCTTCCTATCCCAGCTCTGACAGGGGCCTGGTGAGCAGCCCTTCCTGCGGGATTAGGGCTCTGCCTTCTCTCCCTAGCTCTGCGTGACAACCGGGGAGCGGCCCCTCCTGTGGGAATAGGGCGCTGCCTTCTCTCCTTAACCCTACGAGACCACTGGTGAGCGGCCCTTCCTGCGGGTATACGGCGCTGCCTTCTTTCCCTAGTTCTGCGGGACACTTGGAAGCGGCCCTTCCTGCGGTGGCGGGGTGTTGGTTTCCCTCCCCACCTATGAGAGACCACTGGGGAGCGGCCGTTCCTGTGGGGCGGGGCGCTGGTATCCCTCCCCACCTCTGCCAGGAGCTTGGGGATCAGCTCTTCCTGCGGGATTAGGGCACTGTCCTCTCTCCCTAGCTCTGCTAGACCACTGGGGAGCGGCCGTTCCAGCTTGATTAGGGCGCTGCCTTCTCTCCCTAGCTCTGCGAGACCACTGGGGAGTGGCTCCTCCTGCGGGATTAGGGCGCCTCCTTCTCTCCCTAGCTTGCAAGACCACTTTGAAGCAGCACTTCCTGCGGGATTAGGAAGCTTCCTTCCCTACCAAGCTCTGTGACACCACTGGGGAGCGGCCTTTCCTGCGTGCTGGGGTGCAGGCTTCCCTCCCCAGCTCTGCCAGGGTCCTGGGGAGCAGCCTTTCCTGCGGGATTAGGGCGCTGCCTTCTATCCCTAGCTCTGCGACACCACTGGGGAGCAGCCCTTCCTGCGGGATTAGGGCACTTCTTCTCTCTCTACCTCTGCGAGACCACTGGGGAGAGGCCCTTCCTTCGGGCGGGGGAGGCTCTGGCTTCCCTCTCCAGCTCTGCCAGGGGCCTGGGGAGCAGCCCTTCCTGCTGAATTAGGGCGCCTCCTTTCCTCCCTAGCTCTGCGAGACCACTGGGGAGAAGCCCTTCCTGCGGGATTAGGACGCTGCCTTCTCTCTCTAGCTCTGTGACACCACTGGGGAGCGGCCTTTCCTGCTTGAGCGGGGTTCAGGCTTCCCTCCCCAGCTCTGCCAGAGGCCTGGGGAGCAGCCCTTCCTGCGGGATTAGGGCGCTGCCTTCTATCCCTAGCTCTGCGAGACCACTGGGGAGCAGCTCTTTCTGCGGGATTCGGGCGCTGCCTTCTCTCCGAACCTCAACGAGACCACTGGGAAGTGGCCCTTTCTGCGGGATTAGCGCGCTGCCTACACTCCCTAGCTCTGCCAGACCACTGGGGATCGGACCTTCCTGCGGGCTTAGGGCGGTGCCTCCTCTCCCTAGCTCTACGAAACCACTGGTGAGCAGTAGTTATTGCGCGATTAGGGTGCTGCCTCCTCTCTCTAGCTCTGCGAGATCACTGGGGAGCGGCCCTTAATATGGAATTACTGCGCTGCCTCCTCTCCCTCGCTCTGCGAGACCACTGGGTTGCGACCCTTCCTGCGGGCTTAGGGAGGTGTCTCCTCTCCCTAGCTCTGCGAGACCATTGGGGAGCGGCCATTCCTGTGGCAATAGGGCGCTGCCTTGTCACCCTAGCTCTGCGAGACCACTTGGGAGCGGCACTTCCTGCGGGATTAGGGTGCTGCCTTCTCTCTCTCGCTCTGCGAGACCACTGGGGAGCGGCCCTTCCTGCAGAGGTGGGGGGAGCTGGCTTCTCTCTCCAGCTCTGCCAGGGGCCTGGGGAGCAGCCCTTCCTGCGGGATTAGGGCGCTGCCTTCTCTCCCTAGCTCTGTGAGACCACTGGATAAAGGCCCTTCCTTCGGGATTAGGGCGCTTCCTTCTCTTCCTAGCTCTGCGAGACCACTGGGGAGCACATGATCCTGCGGGATTAGGGCGGTGCCTTCTCTCCCTAACTCTGCGAGAACACTGGGGAGCGGCCCTTCCTGCGGGATTAGGGCACTTCCTTCTCTCCCTAGCTCTACGAGACCACTGGGAAGCGGCCCTACCTGAGGGATTAGGGCTTTGCCTTCACTCCCTACCTCTGCGAGACCACTGGGAAGCGACCCTTCCTGCGGGATTAGGGCGCTGCCTCCTCTCCCTAGCTCTGCGAGACCACTTCGGAGAGGCCCTTCCTGCAGAGAAGGGGGCGCTGGCTTCCCTCCCCAGCTCTGCCAGGGGTCTGGGGAGCAGCCCTTCCTGCGGGATTAGGGCACCTCCTTCTCTCCCTAGCTCTGCGAGAACACGGGGGAGCGGCCCTTCCAGCGGGATTAGGGCGCTTCCTTCTCGTCCTAGCTCTGCGAAACCACTGGGAAGCAACCCTTCCTGCGGGATTAGGAAGCTGCCTTCTATCCCTAGCTCTGCGAGACCACTGAGGAGCAGCATTTTCTGCGGGATTATGGCGCTGCCTACTCTCCGTTGCTCTGCGAAACCACTGGGTAGCGTTCCTTCCTGCAGGATTAGGGCACCTCCTTCTCTTCCTAGCTCTGCGAGACCTCTGGGGAGCGGCCCCTACTGCGGGATTAGGCCGCCACCTTCTCTCCCTAGCTCTGCGAGACCACTGGGGAGCGGCCCCTCCTGCGGGATTAGGCCGCCACCTTCTCTCCCTAGCTCTGCGAGACCACTTGGGAGCGCCCCTTCCTGCGGGATTCGGGCACCTCCTTCTCTCCCTAGCTCTGCGAGACCACTGGGGAGCGACCCTTCCTGCGGTAATATGGCGCTGCCTTCTCTCCCTAGCTCTGCGAAACCACTGGGGAGCGGCCATTCCTGCGGGGACGGGGCGCTGGCTTCCCTCCACAGCTCTGAGATACCACTGGGGAGCTGCCGTTCCTGCTGGGGCGGGGTGCAGGGATCCCTGCCCAGCTCTGCCAGGTGCCTGCGGATCAGCTCTTCCTGCGGGATTAGGGCGCTGTCCTCTCTCTCTAGCTCTGCGAGACCACTGGGGAGCGGCCGTTCCAGCGGGATTAGGGCGCTGCCTTCTCTTCCTAGCTCTGCGAGACCAGTGGGGAGCGGCCATTCCTGCGGCAATAGGGCGCTGCCTTGTCTCCCTAGCTCTGCGAGACCACTGGGGAGCGGCGCTTCCTGCAGGGGGGGGGGCGCTGGCTTCCCTCCTGAGCTCTGCCAGTTGCCTGGGGAGCAGCCCTTCCTGCGGGATTAGGGCGCTGCCTTCTCTCCCTAGTTCTGCGAGACAACGGGGGAGCAGCCCTTTCTGCGGGATTAGGGCACTGCCTTCTCTACGTAGCTCTGCGAGACCACTGGGAAGCGGCCCTTCCTGCGGGATTAGGGTACTGCCTCATTTTCCTAGCTCTGCGAGATCACTGGGGAGCAGATGATCCTGCGGGATTAGGGCGCTGCCTTCTCTCCCTAGCTCTGCGAGATAACTTGGGAGTAGCCCTTGCTGCGCGATTAGGGCACTGCCTCCTCTCCCTAGCTCTGCGAGACCACTGGGGAGCGGTTGTTCCTGCGGGATTGGGGCGCTTCCTCTTCTCCCTAGCTCTGCGAGACAACTGAGGAGCGGCAATTCCCTCAGAATTAGGGCGCTGCCTTCTCTCTCTAGCTCTGCGAGACCACTGGGGAGAGGCCCTTCCTACGGGGAAGGGGGCGCTGGCTTCCCTCCCCAGCTCTGCCAGGGGCCTGGGGAGCAGCCCTTCCTGCGGGATTAGGGCGCTGCCTTCTATCCCTAGCTCTGCGACACCACTGGGGAGTGGCCCTTCCTGCGGAATTAGGGCGCCTACTTTCCACCCTAGCTCTGCGAGACCACTGGGGAGCGGCCGTTCCTGCTGGATTAGGGCGCTGCCTCTTCTCCCTAGCTCTGCGCGACCACTGGGGAGCGGCCATTCCTGCGGCAACAGGGCGCTGCCTTGTCACCCTAGCTCTGTGAGACCACTGGGGATCGGCCCTTCCTGTGGGGGGTTGGGGGCGCTGGCTTCCCTCCCCAGCTCTGCCAGGGGCCTGGGGAGCAGCCCATCCTGCAGGAATAGGGCCCTGCCATCTCTCCCTAGCTCTGCGAGACCACTGGGGAGCGGCCCCTCCTCCGGGATTAGGGCGCCTCCTTCTCTCCCTAGTACTGCGAGACAAGTGGGAAGCGGCACGTTCTGCGGGATTAGGGCGCTGCCTCCTCTCCTTAACTCTGCAACACCACTGGGGAGCGGCTGTTCCTGCGGGATTAGGGCGCTCCCTTCTCTCGCTAGCTCTGCAAGACCACTTGGGAGAAGCCCTTCCTGTAGGATTAGGGCGCTGCCTCCTCTCCCTAGGTCTGCGAGACCACTAGGGAGTAGCCCTTCATTCGGGATTAGGGTGCTGCCTTCACTCCCTAGTTCTGCGAGACAACTGGGGAGCGGCCCTTCCTGCGGGATTAGGGCGCTGCCCCCTCTCCCAAGCTCTGCGAGACCACTGGGTAGGAGCCCTTCATGCGGGATTAGGGCGCTGCCTTCTCTCCCTAGCTCTGCGAGACCACTGGGGAGTGGCCCTTCCTCCGGGATTAGGGCGCTACCTTCACTCCCTAGATCTGTGAGACTACTGGGAGCGGCCGTTCCTGCAGATTAGGACGCCGCCTTCTGTCTCTAGCTCTGCGAGACAACTGGGGAGCGGCCGTTCCTGCGGGATTAGGGCGCTGCCTTCTCTCCCAGCACTGCGAGACCACTTGGGAGCGGCCCTTCCTGCAGGATTAGGGCGCTGCCTTATCTCCCAGCTCTGCGAAACGACTGGGGAGCAGCCCTTCCTGTGGGATTAGGGCGCTGCTGTCTCTCCCTAGCTCTGCGAGACCACTGGGGAGCGGCCGTTCCTGCGGGACTAGGACGCTGCCTCCTCTCCCTAGCTCTGCGAGACCACTGGGGAGCGGCCCTTCCTTCGTGGGGTGGGGGGCGCTGGCTTCCCTCCCCAGCTCTGCCAGGGGCCAGGGGAGCAGCCCATCCTCCGGGATTAGGGCGCTTCCTTCTCTCCCTAGCTCTGCGAGACCACTGGGGAGCGGCCCTTCCTGCGGGATTAGGGTGCTCCCTTCTCTCGCTAGCTCTGGGAGACCAATTGGGAGCAGCCCTTCCTGCGGGATTAGGGCGCTCTCTCCTCTCCCTAGCTCTGCGAGACCACTAGGGAGTAGCCCTTCATTCGGGATTAGGGCGCTACCTTCTCTTCCTAGCTCTGCTAGACCACTTGGGAGCATCCCTTCCTGCGGGCTTAGGGCTCTTCCTTCTCTCTCTAGCTCTGCCAGACCACAGGTTAGAGGTCCTTCCTGGGGGGGGCGTGGGAGCTGGCTACCCTACCGAGCTCTGCCAGGAGCCTGGGGAGCAGCCCTTCCTGTGGGATCAGGGCGCTGCCTTCTCTCCGGAGCTCTGCGAGACCACTAGGAAGCACCCCTTCCTGCGGGATAAGGGCGGTGCCTCCTCTCCCTAGCTCTGCAAGACCACGCGGGAGCGGATCTTCCTGCGGGCTTAGGTTGGTGCCTCCTCTCCCTAGCTCTGCGAGACCACTGGGGAGCGGCCGTTCCGGCGGGATTAGGGCGCTGCCTCCTCTCCCTAGCTCTGCGAGACCACTGGGGAGCGGCCCTTCCTGCGGGATTAGGGCGCTGCCTTCTCTATCTAGCTTTGCGAGACCACTGGGGAGCAGCCCTTCCTGTGGGATTAGGGCGCTGCCTCCTCTCCCTAGCTCTGCGAGACCACTTGGGAGCAGCCCTTCTGCGGGATTAGGGCGCTGCCTCCTCTCCCTAGCTCCACGAGACCACTAGGGAGTAGCCCTTCATTCGGGATTAGGGTGCTGCCTTCACTCCCTAGTTCTGCGAGACCACTGAGGAGCGGCCCTTCCTGCGGGATTAGGGTGCTTCCCCCTCTCCCTAGCTCTGCGAGACCACTGGGGAGGAGCCCTTCATGCGGGATTAGGGGGCTGCCTTCTCTCCCTAGCTCTGCGAGACCATTGGGGAGCGGCCGTTCCTGCGGGACTAGGGCGCTGCCTACTCTCCCTAGCTCTGCGAGACCACTGGGGAGCGGCCGTTGCTGCGGGATTAGGGCGCTGCGTTCTCTCCCAGCTCTGCGAGAGCACTTGGGAGTGTCCATTCCTGCGGGATTAGGCCGCTGCCTTATCTCCCAGCTCTGCCAGACGACTGGGGAGCAGCCCTTCCTGCGGGATTAGGGCTCTGCTCTCTCTCCCTAGCTCTGCGAGACCACTGGGGAGCGGCGCTTCCTGCGTGGGGTGGGGGGCGCTGGCTTCCCTCCCCAGCTTTTCAAAGGGCCAGGGGAGTAGCCCTTCCTGCGGGATTAGGGCGCTGCTGTCTCTCCCTAGCTCTGCGAGACCACTGGGGAGCGGCCGTTCCTGCGGGATTATTGCGCTGCCTACTCTCCCTAGCTCTGCGAGACCACTAGGGAGCGGCCCTTCCTGCGTGGGGTGGGGGGCGCTGGCTTCCCTCCCCAGCTCTTCCAGGGGCCAGGGGAGCAGCCCATTATCCGGGATTAGGGCGCTTCCTTCTCTCCATAGCTCTGCGAAACCACTGGGGAGCGGCCCCTCCTGCGGAAATAGGCCACCGACTTCTCTCCCTAACTCTGTGAGACCACTGGGGAGTGGCCCTTCCTCCGGGATTAAGGTGCCTCCTTCTCTCCCTAGCACTGCGAGACAAGTAGGAAGCGGCACATTCTGCGGGATTAGGGCGCTGCCTCCTCTTCCAAGCTCTGCGAGACCACTTGGGAGTAGCCCTTCCTGCGGGATTAGGGCGCTGCCTCCTCTCCCTAGTTCTGCGAGACCACTAGGGAGTAGACCTTCATTCGGGATTAGGGCGCTGCTTTCTCTCATTAGCTCTGCTAGACCACTTGGGAGCGGCCCTTCCTGCGGGATTAGGGTGCTGCCTTCACTCCCTAGTTCTGCGAGACCACTGGGGAGCGGCCCTTCCTGCGGGATTAGGGCGCTGCCCCCTCTCCCTAGCTCTGCGAGACCACTGGGGAGGCGCCCTTCATGCGGGATTAGGGGGCTGCCTTCTCTCCCTAGCTCTGCGAGACCACTGGGGAGTGGCCCTTCCTCCGGGATTAGAGCGCTACCTTCTCTCCCTATCTCTGCGGGACCACTTGGGAGTGGCCATTCCTGCGGGATTAAGGCGCTGCCTTATCTCCCAGCTCTGTGAGACGACTGTGGAGCAGCAGTTCCTGCGGGATTAGGGCACTGCTGTCTCTCCCTAGCTCTGCGAGACCACTGGGGAGCGGCCGATCCTGCGCGATTAGGGCGCTGCCTACTCTCCCTAGCTCTGCGAGACCACTGGGGAGCGGCACTTCCTGCGGGGTTAGGGCGCTGCCTTCTCTCTCCAGCTCCGCAGGACCACTGAAGAGCGGCCCTTCCTGTGGGGGGCTGGGGGGCGCTGGCTTCCCTCCCGAGCTCTGCCAGGGGCCTGGGGAGTAGCCCATCCTGCAGGAATAGGGCGCTGCCTTCTCTCCCTAGTTCTGTGAGACCACTGGGAAGCGGCTCCTCCTGTGGGAATAGGCCGCCGACTTCTCTCCCTAACTCAGCGAGACCACTGGGGAACGGCCCTTCCTCCGGGATTAAGGCGCCTCCTTCTCTCCCTAGCACTGCGAGACAAGTGGGAAGCGGAACGTTCTGCGGGATTAGGGCGCTGCCTCCTCTCCAAGCTCCGCAAGACCACTTGGGAGTAGCCTTTCTTGCAGAATAAGGGCGCTGCCTCCTCTCCCTAGCTCTGCGAGACCACTAGGGAGAAGCCCTTCATTCCGGATTAGGGCGCTGCTTTCTTTATCTAGCTCTGCGAGACCACTGGGGAGGAGCCCTTCATGCGAGATTAGGGGGCTGCCTTCTCTCCCTAGCTCTGCGAGACCACTGGGGAGTGGCTCTTCCTCTGGGATTAGGGCGCTACCTTCACTCCCTAGCTCTGCGAGACGACTGGCGAGCGGCCGTTCCTGAAGATTAGGGCGCCGCCTTCTCTCCCTAGCTGTGCGAGACCACTGGGGAGCGGTTGTTCCTGCGGGATTAGGGCGCTGCCTTCTCTCCCACCTCTGCGAGACCACTTGGGAATGGCCCTTCCTGCGGGATTAGGGCGATGTCTTATCTCCCATTTCTGCGAGACCACTGGGAAGCGGCCCTTCCTGCGGGATTAGGGCGCCGCCTCCTCTCCCTAGCTCTGCGAGACCACTGGGGAGGAGCCCTTCATGCTGGATTAGGGCGCTGCCTTCTCTCCCTAGCTCTGCGAGACGACTGGGGAGCGGCCATTCTTGCAGATTAGGGCGCCGCCTTCTCTCCCTAGCTCTGCGAGACCACTGGGGAACAGCACTTCCTGCGGGATTAGGGCGCTGCTGTCTCTTCCTAGCTCTGCGATACCACTGGGGAGCTGCCGTTCCTGCGGGATTAGGGCACCGCCTCCCCTCCCTAGCTCTGCGAGACCACTGGATAGCGACCCTTCCTGCGGGATTAGGGCGCTGCCTCTTTTTCCTAGCTCTGCGAGACAACTTGGGAGTAGCCCTTGCTGCATGATTAGGGCGCTGCCTCCTCTCCCTAGCTCTGCGAGACCACTGGGGAGTATCCAGTCATGCGGGATTAGGGCGCTCCCTTCTCTCCCTAACTCTGCGAGACCACTGGGAAGCGGCCCTTCCTGAGGGTTTAGGGCACTGCCTTCACTCCCTAGCTCTCCGAGACCACTGAGGAGCGGCCCTTCCTGCGGGATTAGGGCGCTGCCTCCTCTCCCTAGCTCTACTAGACCACTGGGGAGCGGCCCTTCCTGCGTGCTCAGATCGGTGCCTCCTCTCCCTAGTTCTCCGAGACCACTGGGGAGCGGCCGTTCCTGCGGGATTAGGGCGCTGCCTGCTCTCCCTAGCTCTGTGGTCTCGCAGAGCTAGGGAGAGGAGATAGTGCCCTAATCCCGCAGGAAGGGCCGCTCAACAGTGGGCTCGCAGACTTAGGGAGAGAAGGCAGCGCCCTAATCCCGCAGGAATGGCCGCTCCCCAGTGGTCTCGCAGAGCTGAGGAGAGAAGGCAGCGCCCTAGTCCTGCAGGAAGGGCCGCTCCCCAGGCCCCTGTCAGAGCTGGGGAGGAAAGTCAGCGCCCTAACCCCGCAGAAACGGCCGCTCCCCAGTGGTCTCGCAGAGCTAGGGAGAGGAGGCACCCCCCTAACCCAGCAGGAAGGGCCACTTCCCAATGGTCTCGCAGAGCTAGGGAGAGCATTCAGCGCTCTAATCCCGCTGGAAGGGCCGCTCCCCCGTGGTCTCGCAGAGCTGGGGAGAGGAGACAGCCCCCTAATCCCGCAGGAAGGGCTGCTCCCCAGGCCCCTGGCAGAGCTGGAGAGGGAAGCCAGCGCCCCGCCCCCGCAGGAGCGGCAGTTCCCCAGTGGTCCCGCAGAGCTAGGGAGAGAAGGCAGCGCCCTAATCCCGCAGGATGGTTCGCTCCCCAATGGTCTCGCAGAGCTGGGGAGAGGAGGCAGAGCCCTAATCTCGCAGGAAGGGCCGCTTCCCAGTGGTCTCGCAGAGCTGGGGAGTTGAGGCAGCGCCCTAATTCCGCAGGAAGGGCCGCTCCCCAGTGGTCTCGAATAGATGGGGAGAGGAGGCACCGCCCTAATCCCGCAGGAAGGACTTCTCCACAGGCCCCTGGCATAGCTGGGGAGGGAAGCCTGCGCCCTGCCCCCGCAGGAAGGTCCGCTCCCCAATGGTCTCGCAGAGCTAGGGAGAGAAGGCAGCGCCCTAATCGCGCAGGAAGAGCCGCTTCCCAGTGGTCTCACAGAGCTAGGGAGAGCAGGCAGCGCCCTAATCCCGCAGGAAGGGCCGCTCCCCAGTGGTCTCGCAGAGCTGGGGAGAGGAGGCAGCGCCCTAATCCCGCAGGAAGGGCTGCTTCCCAGGCCCCTGGCAGAGCTGGCGAAGGAAATCAGCGCCCTAATCCCTCAGGAACGGCCGCTCCCCAGTGGTCTCGCAGAGCTAGGGAGAGAAGGCAGCGCCCTAATCGCGCAGGAAGAGCCGCTTCCCAGTGGTCTCACAGAGCTAGGGAGAGCAGGCAGCGCCCTAATCCCGCAGGAAGATCCGCTCCCCAGTGGTCTCGCAGAGCTAGGGATAGGAGGCAACGCCCTAATCCCGCAGGAAGGGCCTCTCTCCAGTGGTCTCGGAGAACAAGGGAGAGGAGGCAACGCCCTAATCCCTCAGGAAGGGCCTCTCCAAAGTGGTCTCTCAGAGCTGGGGAGAGGAGGCAGCGCAGTAATTCCGCATTAAGGGACGCTCCCCAGTGGTCTCGCAGAGCTTGGGAGAGAAGGCAGCGCCCTAATACTGCAGGAAGGGCCGCTCCCCAGGCCCTTTGAGAGATTTGGAGGAAGTCAGAGCCCTAATCCCGCAGGAACAGCTGCGCCCCAGTGGTCTCGCAGACCTAGGGAAAGAAGGAAGCGCCATAATCCTGCAGGAAGGGGTGCTCCACAGTGGTCTCGAAATGCTAGGGAGAGAAGGCAGCGCCCTTATCCCGCAGGAAGGGCTGCTCCCCACGCCCCTTGCAGAGCTCGGGAGGGAAGCCAGCGCCCCGCCCCCCCTGGAAGGGCCACTCCCCACTGGTTTCGCAGAGCTAGGGAGAGAAGACAGCTCCCTAATCCCACAGGAATGGCTGCTCCCAATTGGTCTCACAGAGCTAGAGAGAGAAAGCAGCACGCTCATCGCACAGCAAGGACCGCTCCCCAGTGGTCTCGCAGAGCTAGGGATAGGAGGCAACGCCCTAATCCCGCAGGAAGGGCCTCTCCCCGGTGGACTCGGAGTACTTGGGAGAGGAGGCAACTCCCTAATTCGTCAGGATGGGCCTCTCCCCAGTGGTCTCGCAGAGCTGGGGAGAGAAGGCAGCGCCCTAATATTGCAGAAAGGGCCGCTCCCCAGGCCCCTGGCAGAGATTTGGAGGGAAGTCAGCGCCCTCATCCCGCAGGAACGGCTGCTCCCCAGTGGTCTCGCAGAACTAGGGAGAGAAGGCAGCGCCATAAACCTGCAGGAAGGGGTGCTACACAGTGGTCTCGCAGAGCTAGGGAGAGAAGGCAGCACCCTATTCCCGCAGGAAGGGCCGCTTCCCAGTGGTCTCGCAGAGCTAGGGAGAGGAGGCAGCACCCTAATCCCGGAGGAAGGGCCGCTCCCCAGTGGTCTCGCAGAGCTAGGGAGAGGAGGCAGCGCCTTAATCCCGCAGGAAGGGTCGCAGTCCAGTGGTCTCGCAGAGCTGGGCAGAGGAAGCGGCACCCTAATCCCGCAGGAAGGGCCGCTCCCCAGTGGTCTCTCAGAGATGGGGAGAGGAGACAGCGCCCCAATCCCACGGGATGAGCCGCTCCCTAGTTGTCTAGGAGAGCTGGGGAGAGGAGGTAGCGCCCTGATCCCGCAGGAAGGGCTGCTCCCCAAGCCCCTGGCAGAGCTGGGGAATGAAGCCAGCGCCCTGCCCCCTCAGGAAGGGCCGCTCCCCAGTGGTGTCGCAGAGCTAGGGAGAGAAGGCAGAGCCCTAATCCCGCTGGAAGGTCCGCCCCACTATGGTCTCGCAGAGCTGGGGAGAGGAGGCAGCGCCCTAATCTCGCAGGAAGGGCCGCTCCCCAGTGGTTTCGCAGAGCTTCGGAGTTGAGGTAGCGCCCTAATCTCGGAGGAAAGGTCGCTCCCCAGTGGTCTCGCAGAGCTGGGGAGAGGAGTCAGCGCCCTAATCCCGCAGGAAGGGCCGCTCCCCAGTGGTCTCGAAGAGCTGGGGAGAGGAGGCAGCGCCCTAATCCCGCAGGAAGCGCTTTTCCCCAGGGCTCTGGCATAGCTGAGGAGGGAAGCCAGCACCCTGTTCCAGCAGGAAGGGCAGCTAACCAGTAGTCTCGCAGAGCTAGGGAGAGAAGGCAGCGCCCTAATCCCGCAAGAAGGGCCGCTCCCCAGTGGCCTCGCAGAGCTGGGGAGAGGAGGCAGCGCCCTAATCCCGCAGGAAGGGCTGCTCCCCAGGCCCCTGGCAGAGATTTGAAGGGAAGTCAGCGCCCTAATCCCGCAGGAACGGCTGCTTCCCACTGGTCTCGAAAACATAGGGAGAGAAGGCAGCGCAATAATCCTGCAGGAAGGGGTGCTCCACAGTGGTCTCGAAGTGCTAGGGAGGGAAGGCAGCGCCCTAATCCCGCAGGAAGGGCTGCTCCCCAGGCCCCTGGCAGAGCTCGGGAGGGAAGCCAGCGCCCCGCCCCCCCTGGAAGGGCCACTCCCCACTGGTTTCGCAGAGCTAGGGAGAGAAGGCAGCGCCCTAATCTCGCAGGAAGGGCTGCTCCCCATTGGTCTCACAGAGATAGAGAGAGAAAGCAGCGCCCTCATCCCACAGGAAGGACCGCTCCCCAGTGGTCTCTCAGAGCTGGGGAGAGGAGGTAGCGCCCTAATCCCGCAGGAAAGGCTCCACCCCAGCCTCTGGCAGAGCTGGCGAAGGAAGTCAGCGCCCTAATCCCGCAGGAACGGCCGCTCCCCAGTGGTCTCGCAGAGCTAGGGAGAGGAGGCAACGCCCTAATCCCTCAGGAAGGGCCTCTCCCCTGTGGTCTCGCAGAGCTGGGGAAAGGAGGCAGCGCAATAATCCCGCTTTAAGGGCCGCTCCCCAGTGGTCTCGCAGAGCTGGGGAGAGAAGGCAGCGCCCTAATACTGCAGGAAGGGCCGCTCCCCAGGCCCTTGGCAGAGATTTGGAGGGAAGTCAGCGCCCTAATCCCGCAGGAACGGCTGCTCCCCAGTGGTCTCGCAGAACTAGGGAGAGAAGGCAGCGCCATAATCCCGCAGGAAGGGCTGCTCCCCAGGCCCCTGGTAGAGCTCGGGAGAGAAGCCAGAGCCCCCACCCCCGGAAGGGCCACTCCCCAGTGGTATCGCAGAGCTAGGGAGAGAAGGCAGCGCCCTAATCACGCAGGAAGGGCTGCTCCCCATTGGTCTCACAGAGCTAGAGAGAGAAAGCAGCGCCCTCATCCCACAGGAAGGACCGCCCCCAGTGGTGTCGCAAAGCTAGGGAGAGGAGGCAGCGCCCTAATCCCGCAGGAAAGGTTGCTCCCCAGTGGTCTCGCAGAGCTAGGGAGAGAAAGTTGCCTCCTAATTACGCAGGAACGGACGGTCCCCAGACATCTCGCAGAGCTAGGGAGAGAAGGAAGCTCCCTAATGCCGCAGGAAGGGCTGCTCCCCAGTGGTCTCGCAGAGCTAGGTAGAGATTCAGCGCCCTATTCCAGCAGGAAGGGAAGCTTCCCAGTGGTCTCGCAGAGCTAGGGAGAGGAGGCAGCACCCTAATCCCGCAGGAACGGCCGCTCCCCTGTGGTCTCGCAGAGCTAGGGAGAGGAGGCAGCGCCCTATTCCCGGAGGAAGGGCCGCTCCCTAGTGGTCTTGCAGAGCTAGAGAGAGGAGGCAGCGCACTAATTCCGCAGGAAGGGCCGCTCCCCAGTGGTCTCGCAAAGGTAGGGATTGAAGGCAGCACCCCAATCCCGCAGGAACGGCCGCACCCCAGTGGTCTCGCAGAGCTAGGGAGAGATTGCAGCGCCCACATCCCGCAGAAAGGGCCGCTCCCCAGTGGTCTCGCAGAGCTAGGGAGAGGAGACAGCGCCGTAATCCTGCAGGAAAGGCTGCTCCCCAGTGGTCTCGTAGAGCTCGGGAGAGGAGGCAACGCCCTAATCCTGCAGGAAGTGCTGCTCAGCAGTGGTCTTGCAGAGCTCGGGAGAGAAGGCAGCGACTCATTCCCGCAGGAAGGGCTGCTCCTCAGGCCCCTGGCAGAGCTGGGGAGGGAAGCCAGCGCCCCGCCCCCGCAGAAAGGGCCGCTTCCCAGTGGTCTCGCAGAGCTAGGGAGAGGATGCAGCGCCCTAATCCTGCAGGTAGGGCCGCTCCCCAGTGGTCTCGCAGAGCTAGGGAGAGGAGGCAACGCCCTAATCCCGCAGGAAGGGCCGCTCCCCAGTGGTCTCGGAGAGCTGGGGAGAGTAGGCAGCGCCATCGTCACGCACGAAGGGCCGCTCCCCAGTGGTCTCGCAGAGCTTGTTAGAAGAGGCAGCGCCCTAGTCCCGGAGGAAGGGTCAATCCCCAGTGGTCTCGCAGAGCTGGGGAGAGGAGTCAGCGCCCTAATCCCGGAGGAACGGCCGCTCCCCAGTGGTCTCGCATAGTTAGGGAGAGAAGGAAGCGCCCTATTCCCTCAGGAAGGGCTGCTCCCCAGGCCCCTGGCAGAGCTAGGGAGAGAAGGCAGTGCCCTAATCCCGCAGGAAGGGCCTCTCCACAGTGGTCTCGCAGAGGTAAAAAAAAAGGCAGCACATTAATCCCGCAGGAAGGGCCGCTCCCCAGTGGTCTCGTAGAGATAGGGAGGGGAGTCAGCGCCCTAATCCCACAGAAAGGGCTGCTCCCCAGTGGTCTCGCAGAGCTAGGAAGACAAGGAAGTGCCATATTCCCGCAGCTAGGTCAGCTCCCCAGTGGTCTCGCAAAGCTAGGGAGAGATGGCAGCGCCCTAATCCCGCAGGAAGGGCCGCTCCCCAGGGCTCTCACAGAGCTAGGGAGAGGAGGCAGCGCTCTAATCCCGCAAGAAGGGCCTCTCCCCTGTGGTCTCGCAGAGCTCGGGAGAGGAGGCAACGCCCTAATCCCGCAGGAAGGGCAGCTCCCCAGTGGTCTCGTAGAGCTAGGTAGAGAAGGCAGCGCCCTAATCCCGCAGGAAGGGCTGCTCTCCAGGCCACTGGCAGAGTTGGGGAGGGAAGCCAGTGCCCCGCCCGCGCTGGAAGGGCCGCTACCCAGTGTTCTTGCAGAATTAGGGAGAGAAGGCAGCGCCCTATTCCCTCAGGAAGGGCCGCTCAAAATGGTCTCGCAGAGCTTGGAAGAGGAGGCAGCGCCCTAATCCCGCAGGAAAGACTGCTCCCCAGTGGTCTCGCAGAGCTTGGAAGAGGAGGCAGCGCCCTAATCCCGCTGGAAGAGCCGCTCCCCAGTGGTCTCGCAGAGCTAGGAAGAGAAGGCAGCGCCCTAATCCCTCCGGAACGGCTGCTCCATAGGCCCCTGGCAGAGCTAGAGAGAGAAGGCAGCGCCCTAATCCCGCAGGAAGGGCCGCTCTCCAGTGGTCTCGCAGAGCTAGGGAGACGAGGTAGCAACCTAATCCCGCAGGAACGGTCGGTCCCCAGTGATCTCGCAGAACTAGGGAGAGAAGGCAGCATCCTAATCCCGCAGGAAGGGCTGCTGCCCATTGGTATGACAGAGCTAGAGAGAGAAAGCAGCGCCCTCAGCCCACAGGAAGGACCGCCCCCAGTGGTGTCGCAAAGCTGGAGAGAGGAGGCAGCGCCCTAATCCCGCAGGAAGGGATGCTCCCCAGTGGTCTCGCAGAGCTAGGGAGAGAAGGCAGCGCCCTAATCCCGCAGGAAGGGCTGCTGCCCATTGGTCTGACAGAGCTAGAGAGAGAAAGCAGCGCCCTCATCCCACAGAAAGAACCGCCTCCAGTGGTGTCGCAAAGCTAGGGAGAGGAGGCAGCGCCCTAATCCCGCAGGAAGGGATGCTCCCCAGTGGTCTCGCAGAGCTAGGAAGAGGAGGCAGCACCCTAATCCCGGAGAAAGGGCCGCTCCCCAGTGGTCTCGCAGAGCTAGGGAGAGGAGGCAGCACCCTAATCCCGCAGGAACGGCCGCTCCCCAGTGGTCTCGCAGAGCTAGGGAGAGGAGGCAGCGCCCTAATCCCGGAGGAAGGGCCGCTACCCAGTGGTCTCTCAGAGCTAGGGAGTGGAGGAAGTGCCCTAGTCCCGCAGGAACAGCAACTCCTCAGTGGTCTCGCACAGCTAGAGAGAGGAGGCAGCGCACTAATTTCGCAGGAAGGGCCGCTCCCCAGTGGTCTCGCAGAGGTAGGGATAGAAGGCAGCACCCCAATCCCGAAGGAACGGCCGCACTGCAGTGGTCTCGCAGAGCTAGGGAGAGATGGCAGCACCCACATCCCGCAGGAATGGCCGCTCCCCAGTGGTCTCTCAGAGCTTGTGAGGGAAAGCAGCGCCCAATTCCCGCAGAAAGGGTCACTCCCCAGTGGTCTCACAGAGCTAGGGAGAAAAAGCAGCGCTCTAATCCTGCAGGAACAGCCGCTGCCCAGTGGTCTCGCAGAGCTAGGGAGAGGAGACAGCGCCGTAATCCTGCAGGAAAGAACGCTCTTCAGTGGTCTCGTAGAGCTCGGGAGAGGAGGCAGCGCCCTAATCCTGCAGGAAGGGCTGCTCCCCAGTGGTCTCGCAGAGCTAGAGAGAGAAAGCAGCGCCCTCATCCCACAGGAAGGGCCGCTCCCCAGTGGTCTCGCAGAGCTAGGGAGACGAGGTAGCACCCTAATCCCGCAGGAATGGTCGGTCCCCAGTGATCTCGCAGAACTAGGGAGAGAAGGCAGCATCCTAATCACGCAGGAAGGGCCCCTCCCCAGTGGTATCGCAGAGCTAGGGAGAGAAGGCAGCGCCCTAATCCCGCAGGAAGGGCTGCTGCCCATTGGTCTGACAGAGCTAGAGAGAGAAAGCAGCGCCCTCATCCCACAGGAAGGACCGCCACCACTGGTGTCGCAAAGCTAGAGAGAGGTGGCAGCGCCCTAATCCCGCAGGAATGGATTCTCCCCAGTGGTCTCGCAGAGCTAGGGAGAGAAGGCAGCGTCCTAATTCCGCAGGAACGGCCGGTTCCCAGAGATCTCGCAGAGCTAGGGAGAGAAATAAGCGCCCTAATCCCGCAGGAAGGGCTGCTCCCCAGTGGTCTCGCAGAGCTAGGGAGAGATTAAGCGCCCTATTCCAGCAGGAAGGGCCGCTTCCCAGTGGTCTCGCAGAGCTAGGGAGAGAATGCAGCACCCTAATCCCGCAGGAACGTCCGCTCCCCAGTGGTCTCGCAGAGCTAGGGAGAGGAGGCAGAGCCCTAATCCCGGAGGAAGGGCCGCTCCCCAGTGGTCTCGCAGAGCTAGGGAGATTAGGAAGCGCCCTAGTCCCGCAGGAACGGCCGCTCCTCAGTGGTCTCGCACAGCTAGAGAGAGGAGGCAGCGCACTAATTCCGCAGGAAGGGCCGCTCCCCAGTGGTCTCGCAGAGGTAGGGATTGAAGGCAGCACCCCAATCCCGCAGGAACGGCCGCACCCCAGTGGTCTCGCAGAGCTAGGGAGAGATGGCAGCGCCCACATCCCGCAGGAACGGCCGCTCCCCAGTAGTCTCGCAGAGCTAGGGAAAAAAGGCAGCGCCCTAATCCTGCAGGGACAGCCGCTGCCCAGTGGTCTCGCAGAGCTAGGGAGAGGAGACAGCGCCGTAATCCTGCAGGAAAGGCCGCTCCTCAGTGGTCTCATAGAGCTCGGGAGAGGAGGCAATGCCCTAATCCTGCAGGAAGGGCAGCTCCCCAGTGGTCCCGCGGAGCTAGTTAGGGTAGGCAGCGCCGTAATCCCGCTGGAAGGAGCGCTCCCCAGTGCTCTCGCAAAGCTAGGGAGAGCAGGCAGCGCCCTAATCCCGCAAGGAGGGCCGCTCCCAAGTGGTCTCGCAGACCTAGGGAGAGAAAACAGCGCCCTATTCCCGAAGGAAGTGCTGTTCAGCAGTGGTCTCGCTGAGCTCGGGAGAGAAGGCAGCGACCCATTCCCGCAGGAAGGGCTACTCCTCAGGCCCCTGGCAGAGCTGGGGAGGGAAGCCAGCGCCCCGCCCCCGCAGGAAGGGCAGCTACCCAGTGGTATCGCAGAGCTAGGGAGAGAAGTCAGCGTTCTAATCCCGCAGGAACGTCTACTCGTCAGGCCCCTTGCAGAGCTAGTTAGAGAAGGCAGAGCACTAATCGCGAAGGAAGAGCTGCTCCAAAGGCCCATGGCAGAGCTAGGGAGAGAAGGCAGCTCCCTAATCCCGCAGGAAGGGCAGCTCCCCAGTGGTCTAGCAGAGCTAGGGAGAGGCTGCAGCAACCTAATCCTGCAGGTAGGGCCGCTCCCCAGTGGTCTCGCAGAGCTAGGAAGAGGAGGCAACACCCTAATACCGCAGGATAGGCCGCTCCCCAGTGGTCTCGTAGAGGTAGGGAATGGAGGCAGCGCCCTAATCCCACAGGATGGGCTTCTCCCAGTGGTCTCGCAGACCTAGGGAGAGAAGGTAGCGCTCTATTCCCGCAGGTACGGCTGCTCCCCAGGCCCCTACAAGAGCTGGGGAGAGAAGGTAGAGCTATAATCCCACAGGAAGGGCCGCTTCCCAGTGGTCTCGCAGAGCTAGGGAGAGGCTGCACCGCCCTAATCCTGCAGGTAGGGCCGCTCCCCAGAAGTCTCAAAGAGCTAGGGAGAGGAGGCAACGCCCTAATCCCACAGGAAGGGCCGCTCCCCAGTGGTCTCGCAGAGCTTGTTAGAAGAGGCAGCGCCCTAGTCCCGGAGGAAGGGCCGCTCCCCAGTGGTCTCGGAGAGCTAGGGAGAGAAGGCAGCATCCTATTCCCGCAGGAAGGGCCGCTCCCCAGGCCCCTGGCAGAGCTAGGGACAGAAGGCAGTGCCCTAATCCCGCAGGAAGGGCCACTCCCTTGTAGTCTCGCAGAGATAGGGAGAGGAGGCAACGCCCTAATCCCACAGAAAGGACTGCTCCCCAGTGGTCTCGCAGAGCTAGGGAGAGAAGGAAGTGCCATATTCCCGCAGCTAGGGCAGCTCCCCAGTGGTCTCGCAAAGTTAGGGAGAGATGGCAGCGCCCTAATCCCGGAGGAACGGGTGCTCCCGAGGCCCCTGGCAGAGCTAGGGAGAGAAGGTAGCGCCCTAATCCCGCAGGATGGGCTGCTCCACAGGCCCCTGGCAGAGCTAGAGAGAGAAGGCAGCGCCCTAATCCCGCAGGAAGGGCCGCTCCCCAGTGCTCTCGCAGAGCTAGGGAGAGGAGGCAGCGCTCTAATTCCGCAGGAAGGGCCGCTCCCCTGTGGTCTCGCAGAGCTCGGGAGAGGAGGCAACGCCCTAATCCCGTAGGAAGGGCCGCTCCCCAGTGGTCTCGGAGAGCTACGGAGAGAAGGCAGCGTCCTATTCCCGCAGGAAGGGCCGCTCCCCAGGCCCCTGGCAGAGCTAGGGACAGAAGGCAGTGCCCTAATCCCGCAGGAAGGGCCACTCCCTTGTAGTCTCGCAGAGCTAGGGAGAGGAGGCAACGCCCTAATCCCACAGAAAGGACTGCTCCCCAGTGGTCTCGCAGAGCTAGGGAGAGAAGGAAGTGCCATATTCCCGCAGCTAGGGCAGCTCCCCAGTGGTCTCGCAAAGTTAGGGAGAGATGGCAGCGCCCTAATCCCGGAGGAACGGGTGCTCCCGAGGCCCCTGGCAGAGCTAGGGAGAGAAGGCAGCGCCCTAATCCCGCAGGAAGGGCCGCTCCCCAGTGCTCTCGCAGAGCTAGGGAGAGGAGGCAGCGCTCTAATTCCGCAGGAAGGGCCGCTCCCCTGTGGTCTCGCAGAGCTCGGGAGAGGAGGCAACGCCCTATTCCCTCAGGAAGGGCCGCTCCCCAGTGGTCTCGCAGAGCTTCGAAGAGGAGGCAGTGCCCTAATCCCGCAGGAAAGGCTGCTCCCCAGTGGTCTCGCAGAGCTTGGAAGAGGAGGCAGCGCCCTAATCCCGCAGGAAGGGCCGCTCCCCAGTGGTCTTGCAGAGCTAGGGAGAGAAGGCAGCGACCTATTCCCACAGGAAGGGCCGCTCCCCAATGGTCTCGCAGAGCTAGGGAGAGGCTGCAGCGCCCTAATGATGCAGGAAGGGCCGCTCCCCAGTGGTCTCGCAGAGCTAGGGAGAGGAGGGAGAGCCCTAATCCCACAGGTAGGGCTCCTCCCCAGTGGTCTCGCAGAGATAGGGAGAGGAGGCAGCGCTCTAATCCCGCAGGAAGGGCCGCTCCCCTGTGGTCTCGCAGATCTTGGGAGAGGAGGCAACGCCCTAATCCCGCAGGAAGGGCCGCTCCCCAGTGGTCTTGCAGAGCTAGGGAGAGAAGGCAGCGACCTATTCCCACAGGAAGGGCTGCTCCCCAGTGGTCTCGCAGAGCTAGGGAGAGAAGGCAGCGCCCTAATCCCGCAGGAAGGACTGCTCTCCAGGCCACTGGCAGAGTTGGGGACGGAAGCCAGTGCCCCGCCCGCGCTAGAAGGGCCGCTCCCCAGTGTTCTTGTAGAATTAGGGAGAGAAGGCAGCGCCCTATTCCCTCAGGAAGGGCCTCTCCCCAGTGGTCTCGCAGAGCTTGGAAGAGGAGGCAGCGCCCTAATCCCTCAGGAACGGCTGCTCCACAGGCCCCTGGCAGAGCTAGGGAGAGAAGGCAGTGCAATAATCCTGCAGGAAGGGCCGCTCCCCAGTTGTCTCGCAGAGCTAGGGAGACGAGGCAGCACCCTAATCCCGCAGAAACTGTCGTTCCCCATGATCTCACAGAACTAGGGAGAAAAGGCAGCGTCCTAATCCCGCAGGAAGGGCCCCTCCCCAGTGGTCTCGCAGAGCTAGGGAGAGAAGGCAGCGCCCTAATCCCGCAGGAACGGCGGCTCCCCAGGCCCCTGGCAGAGCAAGGGAGAGAAGGCAGAGCCCTAATCCCGGAAGAAGGGCTGCTCCCCAGGACTCTGACAGAGCTGGTGAGGAAAGCCAGCTCCCCGCCCCCGCAGGAAGGGCAGCTCCCCAGTGGTCTCGTAGAGCTCGGGAGAGGAGGCAACGCCCTAATCCTGCAGGAAGGGCAGCTTCCCAGTGGTCTCGCGGAGCTAGTTAGGGTAGGCAGCGCCGTAATCCCGCTGGAAGGAGCGCTCCCCAGTGCTCTTGCAGAGCTATGGAAAGCAGGCAGCGCCCTAATCCCGCAAGGAGGGCCGCTCCCACGTGGTCTCGCAGACCTAGGGAGAGAAAACAGTGCCCTATTGCCGCCGGAAGTGCTGCTCAGCAGTGGTCTCGCAGAGCTCGGGAGAGAAGGCAGCGACCCATTCCCGCAGGAAGGGCTACCCCTCAGACCCCTGGCAGAGCGGGGGAGGGAAGCCAGCGCCCCGCCCCCGCAGGAAGGGCAGCTACCCAGTGGTCTCGCAGAGCTAGGGAGAGGATGCAGCAACCTAATCCTGCAGGTAGGGCCGCTCCCTAGTGGTCTCGCAGAGCTAGGAAGAGGAGGCAACACCCTAATCCCGCAGGATGGGCCGCTCCCCATTGGTCTCGTAGAGGTAGGGAATGGAGGCAGCGCCCTACTCCCGCAGGAAGGGCTGTTCCCCAGGCCCCTGGAAGAGCTGGGGAGAGAAGGTAAAGCTCTAATCCCACAGGAAGGGCCGCTTCCCAGTGGTCTCGCAGAGCTAGGGAGAGGCTGCAGCGCCCTAATCCTGCAGGTAGGGCCGCTCCCCAGTAGTCTCGAAGAGCTAGGGAGAGGAGGCAACGCCCTAATCCCGCAGGAAGGGCCGCTCCTCAGTGGTCTCGGAGAGCTGGGGAGAGTAGGCAGCGCCCTCGTCACGCACGAAGGGCCGCTCCCCAGTGGTCTCACAGAGCTTGTTAGAAGAGGCAGCGCCCTAGTCCCGGAGGAAGGGCCACTACCCAGTGGTCTCGCAGAGCTGGGGAGAGGAGGCAGCGCCCTAATCCCGCAGGAACGGCCGCTCCCCAGTGGTCTCGCAGAGCTAGGGAGAGAAGGCAGCGCCCTATTCCCGCAGGAAGGGCCGCTCCCCAGGCCCCTGGCAGAGCTAGGGACAGAAGGCAGTGCCCTAAACCCGCAGGAAGGACCACTCCCCTGTAGTCTCGCAGAGCTAGGGAGAGGCTACAGCGCACTAATCCTGAAGTTAGGGCCTCTCCCCAGTGGTCTCGTAGACATGGGGACGGGAGTCAGCGCCCTAATCCCACAGAAAGGGCTGCTCCCCAGTGGTCTCGCAGAGCTAGGGAGAGAAGGAAGTGCCATATTCCCGCAGCTAGGGCAGCTCCCCAGTGGTCTCGCAAAGTTAGGGAGAGATGGCAGCGCCCTAATCCCGCAGGAAGGGCCGCTCCCCGGTGTTCTTGCAGAGGTAGGGAGAGAAGGCAGCGCCCTAATCCCGGATGAACGGGTGCTCCCGAGGCCCCTGGCAGAGCTAGGGAGAGAAGGTAGCGCCCTAATCCCGCAGGAAGGGATGCTCCACAGGCCCCTGGCAGAGCTAGAGAGAGAAGGCAGCGCCCTAATCACGCAGGAAGGGCCGCTCCCCAGTGCTCTCGCAGAGCTAGGGAGAGGAGTCAGCACTCTAATTCCGCAGGAAGGGCCGCTCCCCTGTGGTCTCGCAGAGCTCGGGAGAGGAGGCAACGCCCTAATCCCGCAGGAAGGGTCCGCTCCCCCGTGGTCTCGCAGAGCTAGGGAGAGATGGCAGCGCCTTAATCCCGCAGGAACGGCTGCTCCCCAGGCCCCTGGCAGAGCTAGGGAGAGAAGGCAGCGCCCTAATCCCGCAGGAAGAGCTGCTCTCCAGGCCACTGGCAGAGTTGGGGAGGGAAGCCAGTGCACCGCCCGCGCTGGAAGGGCCGCTCCCCAGTGTCCTTGCAGAATTAGGGAGAGAAGGCAGCGCCCTATTCCCTCAGGAAGGGCCGCTCCCCAGTGGTCTCGCAGAGCTTGGAAGAGGAGGCAGCGCCCTAATCCCGCAGGAAGAGCCGCTCCCCAGTGATCTCTCAGAACTATGGATAGAAGGCAGCGTCCTAATCCCGCAGGAAGGGCCCCTCCCCAGTGGTCTCGCAGAGCTAGGGAGAGAAGGCAGCGCCCTAATCCCGCAGGAACGGCTGCTTCCCAGGCCCCTGGCAGAGCTAGGGAGAGAAGGCAGAGCCCTAATCCTGCAGGAAGAGATGCTCCACAGGCCCCTGGCAGAGCTAGGGAGAGAAGGCAGTGCAATAATCCCGCAGGAAGGGCCACTCCCCAGTGGTCTCGCAGAGCTTGGGAGACGAGGCAGCACCCTAATCCCGCAGGAACGGTAGGTCCCCAGTGATCTCGCAGAACTAGGGAGAGAAGGCAGCGCCCTAATCCCGCAGGAACGGCTGCTCCCGAGGACTCTGACAGAGCTGGTGAATGAAGCCAGCGCCCCGCCCCCGCAGGAAGAGCCGCTGCCCAGTGGTCTCGTAGAGCTAGGGAGAGCATGCAGTGCCCTAATCCCGCAGGAAGGACCGCTCGCCAGTGGTCTCGCAGAGCTAGGGAGAGAAGTCAGCGCCCAAATCCCGCAGGAACGGCTGCTCTCCAGGCCACTGGCAGAGCTAGGGAGAGAATGCAGAGCCCTAATACTGCAGGAAGAGATGCTCCACAGGCCCCTGGCAGAGCAAGGGAGAGAAGGCAGCGCTCTAATCCTGCAGGAATGGCCGCTCCCCAGTGGTCTCGAAGAGTTATGGAGAGGCTGCAGCACCCTAATCCTGAAGGTAGGGCCGCTCCCCAGTGGTCTCTTAAAGCTAGGGAGAGGAGGCAGCGCCCTAATCGCACAGGAAGATCTTCTCCACAGGCTTCTAGCAGAGCTAGGGAGAGAAGGCAGCGCTTTAATCCCGCAGGAAGGGCCGCTCCCCAGTGGTCTCTTAAAGCTCGGGAGAGGATGCAACGCCCTAATCCCGCAGGAAGGGCCGCTCCCCAGTGGTCTCGCAGAGCTAGGAAGAGAAGGCAGCGCCCTAATCCCTCAGGAACGGCTGCTCCACAGGCCCCTGGCAGAGCTAGGGAGAGAAGGCAGTGCAATAATCCCGCAGGAAGGGCCACTCCCCAGTGGTCTCGCAGAGCTTGGGAGACGAGGCAGCACCCTAATCCCGCAGGAACGGTAGGTCCCCAGTGATCTCGCAGAACTAGGGAGAGAAGGCAGCGCCCTAATCCCGCAGGAACGGCTGCTCCCGAGGACTCTGACAGAGCTGGTGAGGGAAGCCAGCGCCCCGCCCCCGCAGGAAGGGCCGCTGCCCAGTGGTCTCGTAGAGCTAGGGAGAGCATGCAGTGCCCTAATCCCGCAGGAAGGACCGCTCGCCAGTGGTCTCGCAGAGCTAGGGAGAGAAGTCAGCGCCCAAATCCCGCAGGAACGGCTGCTCTCCAGGCCACTGGCAGAGCTAGGGAGAGAATGCAGAGCCCTAATACTGCAGGAAGAGATGCTCCACAGGCCCCTGGCAGAGCAAGGGAGAGAAGGCAGCGCTCTAATCCTGCAGGAATGGCCGCTCCCCAGTGGTCTCGCAGAGTTATGGAGAGGCTGCAGCACCCTAATCCTGAAGGTAGGGCCGCTCCCCAGTGGTCTCTTAAAGCTAGGGAGAGGAGGCAGCGCCCTAATCCCACAGGAAGATCTTCTCCACAGGCTTCTAGCAGAGCTAGGGAGAGAAGGCAGCGCTTTAATCCCGCAGGAAGGGCCGCTCCCCAGTGGTCTCGCAGAGCTAGGGAGAGGAGGCAACGCCCTAATTCCGCAGGAAGGGCCGCTCCCCAGTGGTCTCTTAAAGCTCGGGAGAGGATGCAACGCCCTAATCCCGCAGGAAGGGCCGCTCCCCAGTGGTCTCGCAGAGCTAGGAAGAGAAGGCAGCGCCCTAATCCGTCAGGAACGGCTGCTCCACAGGCCCCTGGCAGAGCTAGGGAGAGAAGGCAGTGCAATAATCCCGCAGGAAGGGCCCCTCCCCAGTGGTCTCGCAGAGCTAGGGAGACGAGGCAGCACCCTAATCCCGCAGGAACGGCTGCTCCCCAGGCCCCTGGCAGAGCTAGGGAGAGAAGGCAGAGCCCTAATCCTGCAGGAAGAGATGCTCCACAGGCCCCTGGCAGAGCTAGGGAGAGAACGCAGTGCCCTAATCCCGGAAGAAGGGCTGCTCCCCAGGACTCTGACAGAGCTGGTGAGGGAAGCCAGAGCCCCGCCCCCGCAGGAAGGGCCGCTCCCCAGTGTTCTTGCATAATTAGAGAGAGAAGGCAGCGCCCTATTCCCTCAGGAAGGGCCGCTCTCCAGTGGTCTCGCAGAGATTGGAAGAGGAGGCAGCGCCCTAATCCCGCAGGAAGAGCCGCTCCCCAGTGGTCTCGCAGAGCTAGGAAGAGAAGGCAGCGCCCTAATCCCACAGGAAGATCTTCTCCACAGGCCCCTAGCAGAGCTAGGGAGAGAAGGCAGCGCTCTAATCCTGCAGGAAGGGCCGCTCACCAGTGGTCTCGCAGAGCTGGGTAGAGGAGGCAGCGCCCTAATCCCGCATTAAGGGCCGCTACCCAGTGGTCTCGCACAGCTGGGTAGAGGAGGCATCGCCCTAATCCCGCAGGAAGGACCGCTCCCCAGTGGTCTCGAAGAGCTGGGGAGAGGATGCAGCGCCCTAATCCCGCAGGAATCGCCGCTCCCCAGTTGTCTCCCAGATTTTGGGAGAGCAGGCAGCGCCCTAATCCCGCAGGAAGGGCTGTTCCCCAGGCCCCTGGCAGAGCTGGGGAGGGGAGCCAGCGCCCCGTCCCCGCTGGAAGGGCCTCTCCCCAGTGGTTTTGCAGAGCTAGGGAGAGAAGGTAGCGCCCTAATTCCGCAATAAGGGCTGCTCTCCAGTTGTCTCGCAGAGCTAGGGAGAGGAGGCAGCGCACTATTTCTGCAGGAAGGGCCGCTCCCCAGGCCCCTTTCAGAGCTAGGGAGAGAAGACAGCGCCCTAATCCCGCAGGAAGGGCGGCTCCCCAGTGGACTCGCAGAGCTTGGGAGAGAAGGCAGCGCCCTAATCCCGCTGGAAGGGCTGCTCCACAGGCCCCTGGCAGAGCTAGGGAGAGAAAGCAGTGCCCTAAACCCGCAGGAAGGGCCGCTCCCCTGTGGTCTCGGAGAACTAGGGAGAGGAGGCAGCGCCCTAATCCCTCAGGAAGTGCCGCTTCCCAGTGGTCTCGCAGAGCTAGGTAGAAGAGACAGCGCCCTAATCCCGCAGGAAGGGCCACTCCCCCGTGGTTTCGCAGAGATAGAGAGAGGAGGCAGCACCCTAATCCCGCATGAAGGGCCGCTCCCCAGTGGTCTCGCAGAGCTAGGGTGAGTAGGCAGCCCTCTAATCCCGCAGGAAGATCCGCTCCCCAGTGGTTTCGCAGAGATAGAGAGAGGAGGCAGCGCCCTAATCCCGCAGGAAGGGCCGCTCCCCAGTGGTCTCGCAGAGCTAGAGAGAAAAGGCAGCACCCTAATCTCGCAGGAACGGCTGCAGCCCAGTGGTCTCGCAGAGCTAGGGAGAGAAGGCAGCGCCCAAATCCCGCAGGAAAGGCCCTTTCCCAGCGGTATCGCAGAGCTAGGAATAGAAGACAGCGCCCTAATACCTCAGAAACGGCTGCTCCCCAGGCCCCTGGCAGAGGTAGGGAGAGAAGGCAGAGCCCTAATCCCGCAGGAAGAGCCGCTCAGCAGTGGTCTCGTAGAGCTAGGGAGAGGCTGCAGCGCCCTAATCCTGAAGGTAGGGCCACTCCCCAGTGGTCTCGAAGAGATAGAGAGAGGAGGCAGCGCCCTAATCCCACAGAAAGGGCTGCTCCCCAGTGGTCTCGCAGAGTTAGGTAGAGAAGGCAGCGTCCTATTCCCTCAGAAAGGGCCGCTCCCCAGTGGTCTCGCACAGCTAGGGAGAGAAGGCAGCCCCCTAATCCCGCAAGAAGGACGGCTAACCAATTATCTCGCAGAGCTAGGGGGAGAAATCAGCGCCATATTCCCGCAATAAGGGCCGCTCCCCAATGGTCTCGCAGAGCTAGGGAGAGGAGGGAGAGCCCTAATCCCACAGGAAGGGCTCCTCCCCAGTGGTCTCGCAGAGCTAGGGAGAGCAGACAGCGCCCAAATTCTGCAGGAAAGGCCACTCCGCAGTGGTCTCGCAGAGCTAGGGAGAGAAGGCAGCGCCCTAATCCCGCAGGAAGGGCTTCTCCACAGGCCCCTGGCAGAGCTAGGGAGAGAAGGCAGCGCCCTAATCTCGCACGAAAGGCCGCTCCCCAGTTGTCTCGCAGAGCTAGGGAGAGAAGGCAGCGCCCTAATCCCGCAGAAAGGGCTACTCCACAGGCCACTGGCACAGCTAGGGAGAGAAGGCAGCACCCTAATCCCGCAGGAAAGGCAGCTCCCCAGTGGTCTCGCAGAGCTAGGGAGAGGAGGCAGCATTCTAATCCCGCAGGAAGGGCCCCTCCCGAGTGGTCTCGCAGTGCTAGGGAGAGAAGGCAGAGCCCTAATCCCGCAGGAATGGCCGCTCCCCAGTGGTCTCGCAGAGCTATGGAGAGGCTGCAGCGCCCTAATCCTGAAGGTAGGGCCGCTCCCCAGTAGTCTCTTAGAGTTAGAGAGAGGAGGCAGCGCCCTAATCCCACAGGAACGGCTGCTCCCGCAGGCCCCTGGCAGAGCTAGGGAGAGAGGGCAGCGCCCTCATCCCGCAGGAAGGGCCGCTGCCCAGTGGTCTCGCAGAGCTAGGGAGAGAAGTCAGCGTCCTATTCCCTCAGAAAAGGCCGCTCCCCACTTGTCTCACAGAGCTAGGGAGAGAAGGCAGCACCCTAATCCCGCAAGAAGGGCCGCTAACCAGTGATCTCGCAGAGATAGAGAGAGGAGGCAGCGCCCTAATCCCGCAGGAAGGGCCGCTCCTCAGTGGTCTCGCTGAGCTGGGAAGAGGAGGTAGCGCCCTTATCTCGCAGGAAACGCCGCTTCTCAGTCGTCTCACAGAGCTAGGGAGAGCAGGCAGCGCCCTATTCCCGCAGGAAGGCCAGCTCCCCAGGACCCTGGCAGAGCTGGGGAGGGAAGCCAGCGCCCCGTCCCCGCTGGAAGGGCCGCTCCCAACTGGTCTCCCAGAGCTAGGGAGAGCAGGCAGCACCCTAATCCCGCAGGAAGAGCTGTTCCACAGGCCCCTGGCAGAGCTTGGGAGAGAAAGCAGCGCAATATTCCCGCAGGAAATGCAGCTCCTCATTGGTCTCGCAGAGGTAGGGAGAGAAGGCAGCGCCCAATTCCTGCAGGAAGGGCCGCTCCCCAGTGGTCTCGCAGAGCTAGGGAGAGAAGGCAGCGCCCTAATCCCGCAGGAACGGCTTATCCCCAAGCCCCTGGCAGAGCTAGGGAGAGAATGGAGCGCCCTTTTCCCGCAGGATGGGCCTCTCCCAAGTGGCCTCGCAGAGCTAGGGAGAGCAAGCAGCGCCCTAATCCCGCAGGAAGAGCTGCTCCACAGGCCCCTGGCAGAGCCACGGAGAGAAGGCTGCACCCTAATCCCGCAGGAAGGGCCGCTCCCCAGTGGTCTCGCAGAGCTATGGAGACAAGGCAGCACCCTAATCCCGCAGGAAGGGCTTCTCCCCAGGCCCTTGGAAGAGCTGGGGAGGGAAGCCAGTGCCCCGCCACCGCAGGAAGGGCCAGTCCCCAGTGGTCTCGCAGACCTAGGGATAGAAGGCAGCGCCCTAATCCCGCAGGAAGGGCCGCTCCCCAGTGGTCTCGCAGAGCTAGGGAGAGAAGGCCGTGCCCTAATCCCGCAGGAAGGGCCCCTCCCCAGTGGTCTCGCAGACCTAAGTATAGAAGGCAGCGCCCTAATCCCGCAGGAAGGGCCGCTCCCCAGTGGTCTCGCAGAGCTAGGGAGAGAAGGCCGTGCCCTAATCCCGCAGGAAGCGCCGCTCCCCAGAGGTCTCGCAGAGCTAGGGAGAAAAGGCAGCGCCCTAATCCCGCAGGAAGGGCCGCTCCCCAGTGGTCTCGCAGAGCTTGGGAGAGGAGTCAGCGCCCTAATCCCGCAGGAAGATTTGCTCCCCAGGCCCCTGGCAGAGCTAGGGAGAGAACGCAGCGCCTTTATCCCGCAGGAAGAGCCGCTCCCCAGTGCTCTCGCAGAGCTAGGGAGAGAAGGCAGCTCCCTAATCACGCAAGAAGGGCTGCTCCCAAGGCTCCTGGCAGAGCTGGGGAGGGAAGCAAGCGCCCCGCCCCCGCAGGAAGGGCCACTCACCAGTGGTCTCGCAGAGCTAGGGATAGAAGGTGGCGGCAAAATCCTGCAGGAAAGGCCGCTCCCCAGTGGTCTCTCAGAGCTGGTGATAGGAGGCAGCGCCCTAATCCCGCAGTAAGGGCCGCTCCCCAGTGGTCTTGCTGAGCGAGGGATAGGAGGCAGCACCCGAATCCCGCAGGAAGGGTTGCTCCCCAGGCTCCTGGCAGAGCTCGGGAGAGAACGCAGCGCCTTTATCCCTCAGGAAGAGCCGCTCCTAAGTGGTCTCGCAGTGCTAGGGAGAGAAGGCAGTGCCCTAATCCCGCATTAAGGACGGCTCCCCAGTGCTCTCGCAGAGCTAGGTAGAGAAGGCAGCGACCTAATCCCGCAGGAAGGGCCAATCCCCAGTGGCCTCTCAGACCTAGGGATAAAAGGCGGCACCCAAATCCTGCAGGAAGGGCCGCTCCCCAGTGGTCTCACAGAGCTAGGGAGAGAAGACAGCGCCGTAATCCCACAGGAGGGACCGCTCCCCAGTAGTTTCGCAGAGTTAGGAATAGAAGGCAGCGCCCTAATCCCGCAGGTAGGGCCCCTCCCCTGTGTTCTCGCAGAACTAGGGAGAGGAGGCAGCGCCCTAATCCCTCAGGAAGGGCTGCTCCCCAGTGGTCTTGCAGAGCTAGGGAGAGAAGGCAGCTCCCTAATCCCGCAGGAAAAGCAGCTCTCTAGTGGTCTCGCAGAGCTAGGGAGAGAGGGCAGCTCCCTAATCCCGCAGAAAGGTCTGCTCCCCAGGCCCCTGGCAGAGCTCGGGAGGGAAGCCAGCGACCCGCCCCCGCAGGAAGGGCCACTCCCCAGTGGTCTTGCAGATCTAGGGATAGAAGGCGGTGCCCAAATCCTGCAGCAGAGGCCGCTCCCCCGTGGTCTCGCAGAGCTAGAGAGAGGAGGCAGCGCCCTAATCCCGCAGGAAGAGACGTTTCCCAGTGGTCTCGCAGAGCTAGGGAGAGAGGGCAGCGCCCTAATCCCGGAGGAAGGGCCGTTCCCCAGTGGTCTCGCAGAACTGGCGAGAGGAGGCAGCGCCCTAATCCCACAGTAAGGGCCGATCCCCAGTGGTCTCGCAGAGCTAGAGATAGGAGGCAGCGCCCTAATCCCACAGGAAGATCTTCTCCACAGGCCCCTAGCAGAAATAGGGAGAGAAGGGAGCGCCCTAATTCCGCAGGAAGATCTACTCCACAGGCCTCTAGCAGAGCTAGGGAGAGAAGGCAGAGCTCTAATCCCGCAGGAAGGGCCGCTCCCCAGTGGTCTCGCAGAGCTAGGGAGAGGAGGCAACGCCCTAATCCCGCAGGAAGGGCCACTCCCCAGTGGTCTCGCAGAGCTGGGTAGAGGAGGCAGCGCCCTAATCCCGCAGGAAGGGCCGCTACCCAGTGGTCTCGCACAGCTGGGGAGAGGAGGCATCGCCCTAATCCCGCACGAAGGACCGCTCCCCAGTGGTCTCACAGAGCTTGGGAGAGGAGTCAGCGCCCTAATCCCGCAGGAAGATTTGCTCCCCAGGCCCCTGGCAGAGCTAGGGAGAAAACGCAGCGCCTTTATCCCGCAGGAAGGGCCGCTCCCCAGTGCTCTCGCAGAGCTAGGTAGAGAAGGCAGCGCCCTAATCCCGCAGGAAGGGCTTCTACCCAGGGCCTTGGAAGAGCTGGGGAGGGAAGCCAGTGCCCCGCCACCGCAGGAATGGCCAGTCCCCAGTGGTCTCGCAGACCTAGGGATAGAAGGCAGCGCCCTAATCCCGCAGGAAGGGCCGCTCCCCAGTGGTCTCACAGAGCTAGGGAGAGAAGGCCGTGCCCTAATCCTGCAGGAAGGGCCCCTCCCCAGTGGTTTCGCAGAGCTAGGGAGAGGAGGCAGCGCCCTAATCCCGCAGGAAGCGGCGCTCCCCAGAGGTCTCGCAGAGCTAGGGAGAGAAGGCAGCGCCTTAATCCCGCAGGAAGGGCCGCTCCCCAGTGGTCTCGCACAGCTAGGGAGAGAAGGCAGCGCCCTCTTCCCGCAGGAAGGGCCGCTCCCCAGTGGTCTCGCAGAGCTTGGGAGAGGAGTCAGCGCCCTAATCCCGCAGGAAGATTTGCTCCCCAGGCCCCTGGCAGAGCTAGGGAGAAAACGCAGCGCCTTTATCCCGCAGGAAGGGCCGCTCCTCAGTGCTCTCGCAGAGCTATTGTGAGAAGGCAGCTCCCTAATCACGCAAGAAGGGCTGCTCCCCAGGCTCCTGGCAGAGCTGGGGAGGGAAGCAAGCGCCCCGCCCCCGCAGGAAGGGCCACTCACCAGTGGTCTCGCAGAGCTAGGGATAGAAGGCGGCGGCAAAATCCTGCAGGAAAGGCCGCTCCCCAGTGGTCTCTCAGAGCTGGGGATAGGAGGCAGCTCCCTAATCCCGCAGTAAGGGCCGCTCCCCAGTGGTCTTGCTGAGCGAGGGATAGGAGGCAGCACCCGAATTCCGCAGGAAGGGTTGCTCCCCAGGATCCTGGCAGAGCTCGGGAGAGAACGCAGCGCCTTTATCCCTCAGGAAGAGCCGCTCCTAAGTGGTCTCGCAGAGCTAGGGAGAGAAGGCAGTGCCCTAATCCCGCAGGAAGGACGGCTCCCCAGTGCTCTCGCAGAGCTAGGTAGAGAAGGCAGCGACCTAATCCCGCAGGAAGGGCCAATCCCCAGTGGCCTCTCAGACCTAGGGATAAAAGGCGGCACCCAAATCCCGCAGGAAGGGCCCCTCCCCTGTGTTCTCGCAGAGCTAGGGAGAGGAGGCAGCGCCCTAATCCCTCAGGAAGGGCCGCTGCCCTGTGGTCTCTCAGAGTTAGGGAGAGAAGACAGTGCCGTAATCCCACAGGAGGGACCGCTCCCCAGTAGTTTCGCAGAGCTAGGAATAGAAGGCAGCGCCCTAATCCCGCAGGAACGGCCGCTCCCCAGTGGTCTTGCAGAGCTAGGGAGAGAAGGCAGCTCCCTAATCCCGCAGGAAGGGCCGCTCTCCAGTCGTCTCGCAGAGCTAGGGAGAGAAGGCAGCTCCCTAATCCCGCAGGAAGGTCTGCTCCCCAGCCCCCTGGCAGAGCTCGGGAGGGAAGCCAGCGACCCGCCCCCGCAGGAAGGGCCACTCCCCAGTGGTCTCGCAGAGCTAGGGATAGAAGGCGGTGCCCAAATCCTGCAGCAGAGGCCGCTCCCCCGTGGTCTCGCAGAGCTAGAGAGAGGAGGCAGCGCCCTAATCCCGCAGAAAGAGACGTTTCCCAGTGGTCTCGCAGAGCTAGGGAGAGAGGGCAGCGCCCTAATCCCGGAGGAAGGGCCGTTCCCCAGTGGTCTCGCAGAGCTAGCGAGAGAAGGCAGCGCCCTAATTCCGGAGGAAGGGCCGCTCCCCAGTGGTCTCGCAGAGCTAGGGAGAGAAGGCAGCGCCCTCTTACAGCAGGAAGGGCCGCTCCCCAGTGGTCTCGCAGAGCTAGGGAGAGAAGGCGGCGCCCAAATCCTGCAGGAAAGGCCGCTCACCAGTGTTCTGGCAGAGCTTGGGTGAGGAGGCAGCGCCCGAATCCCGCAGGAAGGGCCGCTTACCAGTGGTTTCGCAGAGCTAAGGATAGGAGTCAGTGCCCTAATCCCGCAGGAGGGGTTGCTCCCCAGGCCCCTGGCAGAGCTGGGGAGAGAACGCAGCGCCTATATCCCGCAGGAAGAGCCGCTCCCAAGTGGTATCGCAGAGCTAGGGAGAGAAGGCAGCGCCCTCTTCCCGCAGGAAGGGTTGCTCCCCAGGCCCCTGGCAGAGCTAGTGAGAGCACGCAGCGCCTTTATCCCACAGGAAGAGCCGCTCCCAAGTGGTCTCGCAGAGCTAGGGAGAGAAGGCAGCGCCCTAATCCCGCAGGAAAGACCGCTCCCCAGTGATCTCGCAGAGCTAGGGAGAGAAGGCAGCTCCCTAATCCCGCAAGAAGGGCTGCTCCCCAGGCCCCTGGCAGAGCTGGGGAGAGAAGCCAGCGCCCCGGCCCCGTAGGAAGGGCCACTTCCCAGTGGTCTCGCAGAGCTAAGGACAGAAGGCGGCGTCCAAATCCTGCAGGAAAGGCCACTCCCCAGTGGTCTCGCAGAGTTGGAGAGAGGAGGCAGCCCCCTAATCCCGCAGGAAGAGACGTTTCCCAGTGGTCTCGCAGAGCTAGGGAGAGGAAGCAGAGTTCTAGTCCCGCAGGAAGGGCTGCTCCCCAGTGGTCTCGCAGAGCTAGGGAGAGAAGGCAGCGCCCTAATCCCGCAGGAAGGGCCGCTTCCCAGTGGTATCGCAGAGCTAGGGAGAAAAGGCAGCACCCTAATCCCGCAGGAAGGGCCCCTCCCCAGTGGTCTCGCAGAGCTAGGGAGAGAAGGCAGAGCCCTAATCCCGCAGGAACGGCCTCTCTCCAGTGGTCTCGCAGAGCTAGGGAGAAAAGGCAGCGCCCTAATCACGCAGGAAAGGCCGCTCCCCAGTGGTCTCGCAGAGCTAGGGAAAGATGGCAGCGCGCTAATCCCGCAGGAAGGGCTGCTCCCCATTGGTCTCGCAGAGCTAGGGAGAGAAGGCAGCACCCTAATCCCGCAGGAAGGGCTGCTCCCCAGTGGTCTCGCAGATCTAGGGAGAGAAGGCAGCGCCCTAATCCCGCAGGAACGGCCGCTCCCCAGTGGTCTCGCAGAGCTATGGAGACAAGGCAGCGCCCTAATCTGGCAGGATGGACTGCTCCCCTGTGGTCTCGCAGAGCTAGGGAGAAGAGGCAGCGCCCTAATCCCACAGTAAGAGCTCCTCCCCATGCCCCTGGCAGAGCTGGGGAGGGAAGTCCGCGCCCCGCCCCCGCAGGAAGGGTTGCTTCCCAATGGTCTTGCAGAGCTAGAGAGAGAAGGCAGCGTCCTAATCCCGTAGGTTGGGCTGCTCCCCATGCACCTGGCAGAGCTGGGGAGGGAAGCCAGCGCCCTGCCCCCGCAGGAAGGGCCGCTCCCCAGTGGTCTCGGAGAGCTAGGGAGAGGAGGAAGCGCCCTAATCCCGCAGGAACGGCCTCTCCCCAGTGGTGTCGCAGAGCTTGGGAGATGAGGCAGCACCCTAATCCCGCCGGAACGGCCGCTCCCCAGTGGTCTCGCAGAGCTAGGGACAGAAGGCAGCGCCCTAATCCCGCAGGAAGTGCTGCTTCCCAGGCCCCTGGCAGAGCTGGGGAAGGAACCAAGGGCCCCGCCGCCACAGTAACGGCCGCTCCCCACTCCCGTCGCAGAGGTAGGAAGGAACCTAGCACACCACGGGCCCAGGAACGGACGCTCTCCAGTCCCCTCGCAGAGCCGGGGAAACAATCAGGCGCCCTGCCCCTGCTAATACTGCTGCTGCCCAGTCCTCTGGCAGAGCTAGGGAGGGATGGCAGCGCCTTACTCCCGCAGGAAAGGCCGCTTTACATTCCCCTTGCAGACCTGGAGAGGGAAGGCTGCGCCCCTCCCCCGCAGGTCTGCACACTGGCCATGGCCATGGCCAGGAGCGCAGCACAGAAGCTGCTCCAGCCCTGCAGCCTGCGGGCAGCGCATTGGGGTGGGGGAAGCACGGAGCAGGCAGGGCCCAGGTGTGCGGGGGGCGGAGACACAAGTGGGGCGGATACGCTCCTGCCAGGAGCTGCCTGGTTCACCCCTTGCCCGGGAGCTGCAGGAGGGGCCCGGATCATGGCTTGGCTGCAGAGCTTGGAGCCCAGGCTTGGCCCAGGAGTGAGAAGATGACGGAGCTGGGGGTGTAGCAGAGGTTGGAGCCAAGAATTGGTTGGAGATGGGGTTGTGCCACTTCCGCTTGGCGGCAGGGGGGCCCTCTGGCTTTTTTTTTTTTTTGCTCCGCCCCCCACATCCCAATACTTCATCTTTGACATCTGGTCACCCTAGCCTGATATGAAGGAGGATGTCTGGACCAAGGGGCCAGGGACTGGCCTTTGCTAGAGAAACCACTGTCAAGTTTTAGCCAATTAGGACAAGTTAGCAAATAAGAACAACCTCAGGTATCAGTAACTGCTACATGTTGCAGATTCCTACATGCAGCAGTTTCTGGCACTACACCTGCACAGCTCTGCTCCCCGGCTCTTCTCGGGCTCCTGCTCTCTCCTTAGCTCTGCCCCACTCTAGCCCAGGCAGTTCCAGCTCACATGGAGGATGGGACCCCCTGGCCTGGTGACTCTCTTATTACACTGTCTGGCCTGTCAGTGCAGCTAACTTGGAGCTTTGGCCTCTCCCCATTGTCCCTGGGGACTGTCAGTCTCAGGGTCCTGATTTCCCATTGATCCTTCCCCCTTCTATTGGTGCTGGGAACTAGCCAACCAACCCCCCCCACACACACACACTAAGTTTTAGTAAAGGGCCAAGAGCCCCCTTACACAAGCCAGCCCCATGAGGGTCACTGATGTGCAGAGAAGGCAGCACAAACTGCTCCCATGGTGTAATGGGCAGCACTCAGGACTCTGAATCCTGTAATCTGAGTTCAGATCTCAGTGGGACCTTGTGTTGGCTTGTGGTCATAGGCGGCAGGTTATATACATTTGTGGTGCTTGTGCTCCAGGAACATTCAGGGCTGGGGGCCCTGCTCCAGCAATATTTGGAGTTGGGTCTCTTCCCCTGGCCCCTGCATGGCACCCCTCCCCTCTGCTGTGGTGCATCCCTGCCTGACAAAAAGCAGCATGTGCCTGTCCCCTGCCTGCTCCTGCTGCTGGAGTAGAGGGATTCTGGGCAGAACTGCTGCCCCAGAGTCCTAGTGCAGGCTGTCCTCAGCCTCTCCAACATCCCCAACCCTGAGCTCCCTCTGAACCCTGATACTCTGCCCCAGTCCTGAGCCCCCTCCTGCATCATGAATCCCTCATCCTCAGCCCTACGCTCCCTCCCAGAGGGTGCACCCCTTCCCACACACTCCTTCCCACCCCCAGAGCCTGCACCTCTCACCCCTTTCTACAACCCTGCCGGAGCCTACACCCAGCACCCAAACTCCATCCTAAAGCCTGAATCCTGCACCCTAATCCCCCCCAAACTCCCTCCCAGAGCCTTAGGCAGGTGGGGGTGGAGTTTGGGGGCGGGTTCTGGGCACCACCAAAATTTCTACAAACTTGCCACCCACCCATGCTTGTGGTAATGCCCCAGAGCTCAACTCCCCTGTCTCCAGCTGTGTAAGAGTGAATCTTTCCCCTCCTGCTGGGTGACTCACACCTCCGAGAGCCAGGTCTTTGGCAGGGATGGCCACAATGGGTTAGGGCTCTAGAACTTGCTACCCTGATAGTTGGGATTCTTGCTGCTGCACCTGATGTTCACAAGCTTGGCCCTTGTGCTTCCTACCACATGTTTCCTCTGGCCCACATGGCGCTTGAAGAAAGGAGTGCCAGCGCTGGGATTAATAGTCAGGCCTTGGCAGGAGAGAGGAAGAGTCCCAGGCTGGAGCCTCACACACCTTCCCTCCTCCGGGCACCTAGAGCGGAGGCAGCCCAGCTCTGTCCGCTGGATACCTCAGCAGAGTAGGTGAGTTCATGTAAATACAGTCTGCTCCCAAAGCTTCCCCCCAACCCTGGTCATCAGTAGCTGCCAGGGGAGAGCTCATTCACACCTCGCTTACAAATCATCATTTGAAATTCTAAGGTTGGCCAACACTGCCGAAGCCAATGCACCGACATTGTCAGCAAACACAACAGCTGGGTGAGGAAACCCGGCTTTGTCCAGACTTTCCAAACCTGTTTGACTTTCTCAGGTACAAGTAGTTTTCATACGTTGTATCTGCTTTTAAAGTGTGTGTTAACGTTTCAATTTCCATTCAAATTTGCAACCAATGACAACATTGGCAGCGCTGCATGTAACTACCTGACCACTGAGGAAGGGGGTGTTGGGGAAAATCGGGGAAGGGGGTGTACAGCCCCCTGGCTGGGGGCCGTATAGGGAATGCCCAGTTTCACTGAATTGAGTGTCCTACAGCAGCACCTCAGTAGGTTACATCAGAGAGGAGCTGCAGTGTCTAGGCGGTGGGATGCCTGTGCCTTTAAGAGCCCAGCCCTGGGAAGTCCATGCTGAGAGGTGCTGCCTGTGAGAAGGGAAATAAAAAAGCCCTCTGCTCCCCCCACCCATGTTTGCAAACACTGGAGTCTCAGCCCACCGGGATAACTGTTCCCCCTCGGCCCCTGCCTGTGCCGGGATTGAACCCTCTGGCAGCGCCTCCCTCCGGGCTTAACTCCGGCTCCTTCCCACCTCCCTGACTTTGCCTTCAGTCCCTCTCCTAACTCTGCCTCCAGCTGCTTGACCCCCGACCAGTCAATTTCCACCACCTGCTCAGACCCTGGCCACCTACTCCTCTGATTTGCCCTCCTTTGCTCCTTTTTAATCCCTGTAAAAAGTAGTCGATGCTGTGTCCCATTCTCTGGAGGGAGGGCTGGGTGCCTGGCCCCTGTCTGCGTAGTGCTCAAAGTTCCCCATGATCTTGTGGATGTTTGCTGAGTGCTGCAGGGTCACCCGAAGGGGGAGAGAGACGCGGTTAGGAGGTGATGCAGCCAAGGGTGCCTCACGCAACACTGAGATGCAGCCACCTCTGGGGTGATTTACACAAGTCAGCAAATGAATATGGAACAAGAAACACATTGAAAGGATCGAGGCAGCTGCAGGAGGTGGAGAAAACCAGAAAAAGCAGTAGCCCTGGATCCCAGACCTGTCCCTCCCCTACTCTACCCCCTAATCTCCACTCCCTTCTCACATTTGAGGGGAGAACCCAGGAGTCCTGGTCCCCAGCCTTGCCCACCCCCATATTTTGATATGGCTCCATCCAACAGCTGCCTCCACAATTGCAGGGCAGTGCCATGGGGCACACCGTGGCCTGCCTGTTTGCACAGGATGGGCAATGCCAGTGCTCCAGGATGGGGAGAGATGATGCTAAGGGAGAAGCAAGCAGCAGACAGCTCCCATGACAGAGAAAGAAATGCTAGGAGGTGCTGTGCTGCAAGGAGTGAATGGGGTTGGCAGGGAATGGGAGGATCTTCCCTCACAGCAGGTGCATCTGTCTCCCTTCCAATTCCTCCCCAGCCCTACCCCAGCCCAGGCTAATCCCAGCCCAGCTACCAGGATTAAATTTGGCCTGGATTCCCCAGCTGCTGGGGGTGGGGCGTGGGGCTGGGAAGAATGAGCCTCTACTCCTCCTTCCCCAGACACAGTTGTATAGGCACAGACCAAAGGAGCCTGCAGCACTGCTTCCTAGAGGAAACTGAGGCACCAGCCACTGACAGACACATCATGGCTCTCCTCATCCTCATCCTCTTTTCCATATACAACCTGGCCAGGGGAGGGGGGGTAAACTCAAGGCAGTTGCATAGTTAACCTGTGGAACTCCTTGCAAGAGGATGTTGTGAAGAGCAAGACTATAACAGGGTTCAAAAAAGAACTAGATAAGTTTATGGTGGATAGGTCCATCAAGGGCTATTAGCCAAGGTGGGCAGGGATGGTGCCTGTAGCCTCTGTTTGCCAGAAGCTGGGAATGGGCAACAGGGGATGGATCACTTGATGATTCCCTGCTCTGTTCATTCCCTCTGGGGAACCTGGCACTGGCCACTGTCAGAAGACAGGAGGATACTGGGCTAGATGGACTTTGCGTCTGAACCAGTCTGGCCGTTCTTATGTCTCCCTTGGAGCATCAGTGACCCCCAGTGGGCAGTCAGAGTAATGCACAGAAGGTGTTTTCCTTGGCGCAGCAGTGACCCCCAGTGGCCAATCAGGGTAATGCACAGAAAGTGTTTCCATAGATACAGCAATGACACCCAGCGGTCAGGTGGTGTAATGCACAGCGTGTGCCTGCCTTCTAGGAGCAGTGACACCCACGGACCAGTCACGGTAAGGCACAGAGTATATTTCTCACCAAGCTGGGTAATGCACAGAGCATGTTTCCCATGGAGCAGCAGTGACACCCAGTGACCAGAAGGAGTGGCATCAGACTCTTCTCGTTGGTGGGAGACTGAGGTGGGTAGACAAAAAAAATTGGGGGGCTGTGCCCCCCCATCACCTGGCCTCTCCCATGCCTCTGCTCCTTCTCATTTAAAGGCCAGGCTCATCTCCTCTCCCACTGGCCAGGGTTTACAGCAATACAACCTTTATTAAAATAAAATAGTGAACAGTTTACTTTCAATAAGCTAAACCTGTCCAAATTTTAGTATTAAATCCAAAGTTCTTAATGATCCCATCAACAAACAAAACCTAAATGAAAATTTGAAACCAAAAACAATGCTTAATTTAAAACCCAAACATTAAGAAAAACTTTGTTTTTTAAAAATAAAAACTAACAAATGCCATAAATTAATAATTTCAAGGTTTTATCAAAAAGGTGTGCTACAGCAGGATGATAAAATAACATCAAATAAATAAGCCTGAACTCTAAAACCTCCTATAAAGGAATTGAATCCTTGAATACTGGCCAAATCTGTATAAAATATGCAGAAGTATGTCAAAACTGCTGTTGCAGGTCAGCCATTCGAATCCAGAAAATGTCAATTAAAATCTCCATTCCAACTTAAAAAACCAAAACAACCCAATAAACCAAAACAGTCACCGCCTGAAACAAACCTGCACAGAAGCAAAATTAAACCTGTGCCAACATTGGAACAAATGATGTAAATGTCTAATTCTAACTTCTTGTTTCTTGCAGGAGGAAAGTGTTTTGCACCCCAGTAACCAGGCTATCACTGCAGCTTTCCTTTCACGAAATAAGATTTTTACCAAATATAAATTGCCCTCAAATTTCTCTAAGAGAAATTGAAATTGTATCTTTGCACTAATATCCCAAGTGTGCAAGTCCATCCCCTCAGAGCAGCCCCACACCCTGAGCCCAGGGGAGAATCCCAACTAGTTTGGGCATTTGTAACCCTGGGGCCTGAAGCTGATGAGAGAAAGGGAAGTGAGCCATCTTGGAGCTTTCCGATGCCACCTGCTGGGAGCACAGGGAATTGACTGAGCGACTTCTTGGCTGATTTTGACCTTGTTCTCCACCACCAGGCTCCACTGGAGAGCTCGGGAGTGACATGACCATGGGAGCACCCTATGTACATATTAAAATCTGGCATTTGGGGGCCATTGGGGTGAAATGTGGGTACTTTTGGGGTTGGGTCCCACATGCGAAGGGATGTGGACAATTTGGAGAGGGTCCAGCGGCGGGCAATAGAAATGATTAGGAGGCTGGGGCACATGACTTACGAGACCCTACAGGCCATATCCTGTATGTTAAGCTAAGGCAAGGTTGGCATATCTATATTGTGACCTTTTACTAAGAAAGCAAAGTTGACCTGTATCTTGTTACTTAAATAGATAAGTACTCACGCCTGTCTAAGACTATTACTTAGACCAATCGACAATGGAGAATGGCATAGGGTTTTTTTTTTCAGTATTCTACCCACAGACTTAACAGGTACAACACAAGGGAACTTATGTGCATATGTACATGTCATCAACATGCACAAACATACTAGCCTGTGAAGTAAGCGTACCCTAACGTTTTGTGGGTGAGGAATGAAATTTGGACATAGGAGGAAGGATTTCCGGTGCTTGTGCCCTATAAAAGAGGTAACCCACCTCACTAGAGCACTTCACTCTATCATTCTGACTTACTTCCTCCACTCTCTCTCTATGTACTAGCAGTAGGCTGTACTTGTTCTTAAACTTTAAGTTTCAAGGGAACTAGGCTAAGCTCCATTTCCGTAAGTTTTTATTCTTTGTTTATTAGGTTTTGATTTTAAGTTTAACTTAGTCAAGTAAACCCTAAGTAACAGTAGCTTTTTCTAAGCGCTGCATCTTTCACTCAAGAATTGAGAAACCTGAACTGCAAGGCTGGTTCTGTGTCTCTTACCACCAGGTTATCAAGGAAGTGTGGTAAGAGACATTAACCAAAACTTTGTTGCATATAATGCCCTATGTATCTATTGAATAGCAGTAAAGCAACTGTAACTTTGTAACTCAATTAAATTAAATAAAATGTAAGCTAATAAATTAAATTTTCATCATATTATCCAAATTAATATTATTAGTACACCCTAAATCAGGGTACATGGGACAGAGAGTTGGAGTGCAGGTGGATGATGGCACTGGCCCTGGGAGTGCAGGCTCTAGTGTGGGGTTAGAATGAGAGGTTCAGGGTGCAGTAGCACGGGGTTAGGGCAGAGAACTGGGCTGTCAGGGCTCTGGAACAAGACCAGGAAAAAGAGAATTGAGGTGAAAGAGGGAGATCAGGCTAGAGCAGAAAGTGGTGGGGGAAAAAGAAGTTTGAGCTGTAGGTGGGAAGAAAAAACTCAACCCCCCTCTTATCAGGGCATCTAAGAACTAGATGAAAGACATCTCTCCCCCACTGCAATAGCAACTCCAGTGGGCCTGGGCTGAGGGGAGAACTCCTCTCCCCAGCAGCTCCAGCTGGTTTGGGCTACAGACATCTTGCCTCCACAGATCTGGTGTTCTTGGGCTGGGACAGGGGAGGGGCTCCTCTCCTCTCCATTTGGGACATGGCGGGATGAGAGATGTGACAGAGCTTTACGGGAAATCATTATTTGCCTGATTCATGTGCCAGTCCTAGTCTCTGCTGACTCAAACAAGCCATTTATCCTGCATGCTGATGCCAGTTTGGAGGGTTTGGGAGCAGTCTCGTACCAGGAAGTGGAAGGCAAATGTAAATCTGTAGCCTTTGCCAGCTGAGGACTGTCTAATAGCGAAACTTGCTATCCCATCCACCAGCTGCAGTTCTTGGGTTTGAAATGGGCCATCACTGAGAACTTTGGAGACTACTTGTGTGGTTCTCAGTTTCAGGTATGGACAGAGAACAATCCACTGACTTATGTGTTAACAAGGGCTAAACTGGATGCTGCAGGGCAGAGATGGGTGGCTACTTTTGCTAGCTGTGACTTCAGCATTCAATACCAATGATTTGGTATAATAGGGAGTGTGATTTACCAGGAGCACCAATTCTTGGTTGTGGGGAGGATTCGGCTGCTGTGAGATCCCCAATCTCTTTCTTATTAGGGCAGGAGTTATAAAGTGTAGTTATCCTGGTGATATGAATCAAGGACAGTAGAACGGTCCTTAGCAGTTCATGCTTTTGGGAGTCACCCGAACCTACATATATCTCATTAGGCAAGGGACATGGGTTCCAAAGCATAGTGAAATAAAAAAGGTTGAAAATGAATATTTAAATTTAGTACTATGGGTCTTTTTTGAAGTTTCTAACTGCAGATTTTATGGCTTTTTTTTCTTTTTTAGTTTAAAAATAAAGTTCTTTGTAATTGTATTATAAATTCAGTTCTATGCTACAGACCTAAGATCACTAATAGTTAAGTATAAATTTTAGATGTACTTAGAGTGGGGGGTTCTGATCTCACTTACACACTGAAAGTTGTAAGCAACTTCACAGTTAGGTAAAATGCTCTTTTCCACTCTGACTGCATGGAAATTTTGCAGGTTGGACTCAGGGAATGCAGCTGGGGTGCAGGACTGTTGTGGCACATGCCCCATTTCTGCAACCAACATTTGCTACCTCACTCCATAATGCCACACACAGAGCGACCTTTTACCTTTCAGAACCAGAATATATCACAGAAGAGATCTAATAGCATAAGCTTAAGGTGAGGGACTGTAGCACTAACAGCCATTTTAAGAGATTCCAAAATGTCTCTGTCTTCACACACCAGGAACAGCAAAAAGGAAATCAACTAAAACAACCCCAGACAGCTAAATACCCATTCTTACCTCCCACATGCTTTTGGCATTTGGAACCCATACCCCTTAATGGTGAGTACTTTTCAGGTGAGGTTGAAGCTGAAGGCTTAACTGAAAACAGTTTAAGAAGTGCTCCTGTCTCTGGAACTCAGCTATCCAGCTCCCAATGGGGTCCAAACCCCAAATAGATCCCTTTTACCGTGTAGAAGCTGTAATATCCTGTGACCAGGACAGCTGCCTAGCAGACTGCGCATCTGCCTGCCAGCGTGAGAGCGCATAAGGTGCTAATCCAGATAGTGGTGGCTGAGTGGCAGCCATCATGAAAAACCAGCAGAATAGTGCAGCAAAAGTGTGCTGGGCCCATAACCCAGAGATTAATGGATCAAAGCCATCCTCTGCTACATGTGTGCTTGCGTCTTTTCCCTCAGGGCCTTCCAGCAAGGCAGTGACCAGCAGAGCACCAAGAGCCTAAGCCATGAGGCTACCTGGACTGAAGGCAAGAGGCAGGCCTGGGTATGGCGAGGGCCTCCTGTCCTGGAATGAGGCTTCAGTACTTCCTGGTCCCCTTTTCCCACCCACACTGGCAGGCAGTGTGTGCTGCAGGAGAACAGGAAGGAGGCTCTTGGGACACCAGGCAGTGCTGTGTGTGTGGCTGTCAGGGGAAAGAGCCTAGGCTCCTGACTCAAACTGCCATTGACTGGCGTGGCTCTGCACACCGTCAGCCAGGGCAGGCCAGGCTGCGGACGTGACTCAGGCGTGAGCAGCATGGCCGCGCTTTCCTGACAAGGCGTGAGGCAGGCCAAGAGCTTTGCACAGCCTACAGGGAAGTGGGAGGGAGGCGTCTTTGAGCCAACGTGTCTCGTCTGCTTCTCCTTTGCCACTTGGGCGGAGGCGGGGAGAGAGCGAAATGTTCCTGGCTGAAAGTTTTTGTGCTCGGCCTTGAGGATTAAACCTGAGCCTCTGGAACAGCTGCTGGGAGATGGGTTTCTGAATGACATCCAGCCCGGTCTTCGGGCCACTAGCTGAAAGCACTGAGGCCAAGAGGCAGCAAAATGGGACCTTTGAGGCTCTCCGCAGGCAGGGCCAGCTTTAGGAAGTGCGGGGCCCAATTCGAACATATTCGGCAGGGCCCCGGCAGGGATGACTAAAAAAAAAACCATGTAAATAAAAGCCTTTCATTGCTTAGCAGCCGGTTCCCTGTAAAAAGTTCTGATTTAAGGGATGTGCCACAGTATGTATTTTTTGTACCAATAGGATTACCATACATCCATATTTTTAAAAATTTCTCCCAGATGGTCTATTTAAGAACCAAAAAGCTGGACATGTCCAGGAAAATACAGATGTATGTTAACCCTACCTAAAATTCTTTTTTAAAAAGATGGGTCTGAACTAGAAATGAGCTCCGTTTCACATGTGTGGGTCCCCGCCACTCCCTGGGGGTGTGCTAGGGTGACCAGATGTCCCGATTTTATAGAGACAGTCCCGATTTGGGGGGTCTTTTGCTTATATAGGATCCTATTACCCCCCACCCTGTTCCAATTTTTCACACTTGCTGTCTGGTCACCCTAAGGTGTGCACATGCGTGGGTCACAGCTGTTCACTGCCCCTCTCATTGCAGCGTGTATGCAGGGTTACTTCCCTGGGAACTGCAGGGCACCAGTGGACATGGGGCTGGCTGGAGGCAGGGCAGGGGCTGACTGGAGGTAGGGTCTGGCTGCAAGCAGGGCAAGGCGTGCGGGGCTGGCTGCAGACAGGACAGGGGGTGCAGGACTGGCTGCAAATGGGCTGGCTGCAGGCAGGGCAGGGTGTGTGGGACTGGCTGCTAACAGGGGCTGGCAGCAGGCAGGGGGATGTAGGGTGGAGTGGGCTGGTTGGCTTCAGGCAGGGCCTCAGAGGAGTGCACAGGGGTTGGCAGGCCTGGAGACAGAGGAGTGTGGGACTGGCTGGCTTAAGGCAGGGGAGTGCGGCAAGGGTTGACTGGAGACAGGGCACGGGGTGCGGGGCTGGTGCAGGCAGGGCAGGGGGTGCAGCAGGGTCTGGCTGTGGGCAGGGGTGCGGGTACAGGGGGTACAGCCTACCCTGTATGGTAAGTGCCCCCTCCTCCACCAAGGTAGCAGCAGCCCAGGGCTCGGGGGCTATTTAAAGGGCCTGGGGCTTCCCTGCTTCCACCGCCCCAGCCCTTTGAATAGCCGCGGGAGCCCTGGGGAAGTGGCAGAGCTCTGGGGGCTGTTTAAAGGGCCGGGGCGGTAGAAGCAAGGGGAGCCTCAGACTTTTTAAATAGCCCCCAAGTCTCCAGCAGTGGGGCTCTGGTGGCAATTTAAACAGCCTGAGGCTCCAGTCCCTGCTGGGAGCCCCAGGCCCTTTAAATTGCCCCCCGGGGAAGCTGGGCCACCCTAGTACAGTGCACCAGCAGGGCTTGGGTGCGGGGCCCGATTCAGGGGAATTGGTTGAATTGGCCTAAAGCCGGCCCTGCCCGCAGGAAAGCAAGGAAGTAGCACAGGCTTATCACTGTCCCTGGGTGGGCTTGAACCACCATCCTTTCAGTTAAGAGCCAAACGTGCTGACCCATTGCACCACAGAGACACAGACAGGCCAGGCTGTATGGAGCACGACAGTCAGGAATCAGCTCAGGGTCCGGTCTAGCACATCCATGCAGTGGTTGGACAAGCAACAGCAAGGAACTGGACTGGTGCGGAGTGAAAGATCTGTGGGAAGGAACCGAAAATAGTACTGGGGCTGCAGTACAGGGCTTGCATACACTTTCTTTGGCCTGTTTTGCTGGAAGAGTTAGCAGGGCAAGCTTGTTAGTCACAGATAAGGGGGTGAGTTTATGCAAATTCTGGACTCTGGGACCACAGCTGGGGTGGGACAGGCACAACTTTTGTAGCACATGCACCCTCTCTGCAACCAACCTTTGTTACTTCACTCCATAACAGCACACACAAAGCAACCTTTTACCTTTCAGCACCAAAATGTAATGTAGAAGAAATCTAATAGCATAACTTTAAGATGAAAAACTTCAGTACTAACAACAATTCTAAAGATATTCAAAAATATCTCTGTCTTCAGACACCAGACACAAAATCAATCAGACCAAGAACAAACATCTATTCCTACTTCTCACACCCTTGGGGATGGGGGAGGGGTTGGAACCCATACCCCTTAATGATGAGTCCTTTCCAGGTGAGGGGCAAGCTCTCAGGCCTCAAATGCCAGGTACAGTTACTCTCTCCTTGATCCAAACTAAACAGGAAAATACACTTGATTACTCCTGCCCCAATAACAAAGAGATGGGGGATCCCACAGCAGCTGAAATGACCATTTGGACAAGCACTCCCGTCATGCAATCTGGGGTGGGTGTAACCATGCAAATGACATCAGCCCCAAAAGGCCTTTACAACAGATCACCAACAGATGGCAGGGTAGAGTTCATACCGACCCTGCTTAAACTAGATTGTGGCAAAGATTAAAAAACCCTGAATGTTAAAACTCACCAAACGCGGGTGAATCCATTCTCATTGTCGTACCCGCTTCTTAAACTCCACACCTGAACGTAGCCCTCACATGGACAACATACCCTCCTAACTCAGTGTCTGTACGTTAACCTTTTACCCCCAGTCAGGGCTATTGCAGATTCTGTATTCCTTACGCCACCCGATCTTAAACAGAACTTCGCACCCCCTGGGTAATCTGTACATTGTTCCCTGATCACCAGAAACTTCTACACCTAAATGCTGTACCGTACACCTTTTTCTTCTTTGAACGTCATCTTACTAAAATGTTGACATTTGTTCGAGATCCCGGCTCCTGTTCCCTTGCAAGGCGTGTGCCTTTGCTCCAGGTTTTAGTCTGCTAATACAGCGGGGGCAGGGTGGGGGCTGATTGAGCCAGAGGTGCTTGCCTGCTGCAGACATGGATCAAAGGCTGAACCTCATCCCCCAGGAGCTGAAGGCTTAATTGAAAACAGTTTAAGCAGTACTCCCGTCTCTGGCACTCAGCTACCCAGCTCCCAATGGGGTCCAAACCCCAAATAGATCCTTTTTACCCTGTAGGAGCTGTAAAAGCCTGTGACCAGGGCAGCTGCCTAGCAGCCGGCGCATATGCCTGCCAGCGTGAGAGCTCGTAAGGCACTAATCCAGATAGAAGTGGCTGGGTGGCAGAGGGAGTAAAGAGCCAGCAGAGTGGCGCAGCGGATGCATGCTGGGCCCATAACCCAGAGGTCAATGGATCAAAGCCATTCTCTGATACACGAGCACTTGTCTCTTTTCCCTCTGGGCCTTCAAGCGATCAAAATCCTCGGTTTGAGGGCCCAGCTCTGTTTGCCATGTGCCTGGGCAGCAGCAGGACAGTCTCAAGAGAGCAGCTCCCACCCATTATCTCTTGTAGTGGAAAGGAAGTAGAATTGTGGTTGGACTTTTGCTATTTCTGTTCAGGGAATCAGTGGCTGTGAGGCAACCCTTACTGATAATGGCAGGGGAAGAGTTCTCTCTTCTGCATTGATGCTGCAATTTTTTGTTGTGCCCTTTCTCTCCCCCTTCAATGCAGGCAGGTAGGCTTGGTGGCTTGGGGATGTGGGTCAAGCCTGGTTTCTTTTGGCAGACACCTGGTTGAGAACTGGTGCTCTACGGTCTTGTCTAAACTGACCAGCCCTAATGTCTGTAGCCTCGTCTCATACTTTGGAAGCCTTTTATTTACCCCTTTCCACTGCAAAAACAACTATTTAGTCCTACTCTTTCTTTCCAAGCTGCTAACCAGTTACTGATCCATGAGAGGGCCCCAGCCATCTGGAGTAGCTTGTGACTGTGAGTGGCAACCTCAGGGCAGATTGTTAAGAAGCAGAGCACAATCCCCAAACTGGTTGTGTGTTCTAGACTTACGTTTCACCAAGTGTCAGATTCTGGATGACACCCCTTTTATGACTTTTTAAAGCAAACTTGCTATTTTTGCATCATTTGAGCGTTCTATGCAGAGGACTAGAAATGTTTCTATTAACCTGAATGTTAGATCATTTTAACATTGGCTGGAATCACAATGTTAAATTAGTTCTTATGACTTTAATAACTGATACTTCCTCTATCTCAGGACTAGCTATTAAACTGATTTTTAGACTAGGGAGATGGAATAGCAGCTTCCTCCATCCCTTGCACACATCACCCTGTTACTGTGGCACTGAACCCCCAGGAGCGGTGGACCTCCCTATGGGGAGAATATCGTGGTTGAAGAGCAGCGAAGAAAAATGGTGTTGTCTGTGTTCCCATTTGGTTTGTTCTGAGTATGGTTTTGAGTCGTTTGTAACTCTTTCATCAGTTATTAGTAACATCTTATTATCAGGCCTCTGAACTGAAAGGCTGCTCTTGCAGGTTTTACTTTGTTGTTGTTTGTAGGTCAAACAGCCGCTTTCTTAGGCCTCGTCTACACTACGCATTTAAACCGAATTTAGCAGCATTAAAACGAATTAACCCTGCACCCGTCCACACAATGAAGCCCTTTATATCGATATAAAGGGTTCTTAATACCGATATCTGTACTCCTCCCCGACGAGGGGAGTAGCGCGGAAATCGGTATTGCCATGTTGGATTAGGGTTAGTGTGGCTGCAATTCAATAGTATTGGCCTCCGGGAGGTATCCCACGGTGCACCCTTGTGACCACTCTGGAAAGCAATCTGAACTCGGATGCACTGGCCAGGTAAACAGGAAAAGCCCCGCGAATTTTGAATTTCATTTCTTGTTTGCCCAGCATGGAGCTCTGATCAGCACAGGTGGCGATGCAGTCCCAAACCCAAAACGAGCTCCAGTGTGGACCGTCTGGGAGGTACTGGTTCTGATCGCTGTATGGAGAGACAAATCTGTTCTATCAGAGCTCCGTTACAGAAGACGAAATGACAAAGCATTTGAAAAAATCTCCAGGCTATGATAGACAGAGTCCACAGCCGGGACTCAGCACAGTGCTGCGTGACAAGCGTAACGGAAAGCCAAAGAATCAAATGGATGTTCATGGAGGGAGGGAGGGGAGACTGAGGACTCCAGCGATCCCACAGTCCCTGCAGTCTTTGAAAAGCATTTGCATTCTTAGCTGAGCTCCCAATGCCTGAACAGTCAAACACATTTTCCCAAGTGTTTCAAGGGACCCTGGAGCTAGGCAAAGGGGTCCAACGGGCAGGGCCCCTGGAGCTAGGTTTAAGGGCCCCAGAGATAGGGCCCCTTGAGCTAGGGTTGGGGGACCCATGCATAGGGCCCCTTGACCTAGGGTAAAGGGCCCCATGGGTAGGGCCTCTGAAGCTAGGGTTAGGGGACACAGGGGTACAGGGCCTGCAGATAGGGTTAAGGGTCCCACAAGAAGGGACCTTGGAGCTAGGGTTAGGGGCCCCACGGGAAGGGCCGTTGGAGCTAGGGTTAGGGTTCCCACATGTAGGGACCCTGGAGCTAGGGCTAGGAGCCCCAGGGATGGGGCCACAGGAGCAAGGGTTGGGGGTCCCAGGGGTGGGGTGCCTGGAGCTAGTGTTCGGGTGGCTAGGGGTGGGGCCCCTGGAGCTAGGGTTAGCGGCCCCATGGGCAGGGCACCTTGAGCAGGGGTTTGGATCCCCAGCAATGGGGGCTCTGGAGCAAGGGTTAGGGGTCCAAGGGGTGGGACCCATGGAACTAGGGTTAGGGGTCCCACTGGTAGGGCCCCTGAAGCTAGAGTTAGGGGACCCAGGGGTAGGGCCCATGCAGCTAGGGTTTGGAGCCCCAGAGATGGGGCCCATGGAGCTAGGGATAGGGGTTCCAGGAGTGGGGCCCCTGGAACTAGGGTTAGAGGCCCCACGGGTAGGGCCCCTGAAGGCAGGGTTAGGCACCCCAGGGGTAAGGCCCCTGGAGCTAAGATTAGGGGTCCCACGGGTAGGTCCCCTGGAGCTAGGATTATGGGTCAAATGGGCACGAAGCCAGGAGCTAAGGTTAGAGCTCCCACAGGTAGGACCTCAGGAGCTAGGGTTAAGGTCCCCACGGGTAGGGCCCATGGAGCTAAGGCTAGGGGCCCCATGGGGAGGTCCCATAGAGCTAGGGTCAGGGTCCCCACGGGTAGGGCCCCTGGAGATAGGGTCAGGGGCCCCAGGGATAGAGCCCCTGGAGCTAGTGTCAGGGACTCTAACCCCCAGATGGCAAAGTTAGTTGTCTGACCACGAGAGAGACAGGCAACACCAGCAAGGTCCGATCAAAAGCTCTTTATTGACAAGTGCACGCATCAATATAGAGCAGCTCGTCTCCCGAGAGAACCAGCCCGCTCTTTAAATCTTAGTATAAGCCTATATAGACAGTTCTGTCGCGTCATAAATTATTCACTGGAGCAACCCACTCCCTTCTTTTAACAACTAGAAACTAGACACCTTTAGTATACATACATACCTAAAGTTAGAAATGTAGGGGAGTTAAAACAAACAACGAACAAAACCAGGGAGTGAAAACAAGGAGGCTGGGAAACTAGGGCTCTTATCAGTTCTTCGAAGGAGCTGCCCTAACACAGCACATCTGGTACTATGCCAGGAATGCAGCTTCTCCCTTATCTCACTTTTTCCCAGCGCTTGTGAGACATGCTGCTGCTTCTCAGTGTTTTCCACTCAGGAATTACCCAAAAACCTCTGTTAGCCTGACATTGGTCAGGTTAGCATACCTGGTTTTGTCTGCAATATCTTTATTCAGGCCTAACACTAGGGATAGGGGCCCCACGAGTACGGTTCCTGGAGCTAGGACTGGGGGCCCAAGGGGTATGCCCCCTGGAGCTAGGGATAGGGGTCACAAAAGTAGGGCCTTTGGAGCTAGGGTTAGGGGCCCAACGGGTGGGGTCCCTGAAGCTAGGGATAGGAGCCCCATGGGTAGGGCCCCTGGAACTAGGGTTAAGGGCCCCAGGGATGGGGCCCCTGAAGATAGGGCAAAGGGTCCCAGGAGTGGGGCGCCTGGAGATAGGGTGAGGCGTCCTATGGTTAGGTCACCTGGATCTAAGTTTAGGGGTCCCATGGGTAGTGCCTCTGGATCTAGGTTAGGGGCCCCATGGGTAGCGCACCTGCAGCTAGGGTTATGGGCCCCACGGGTAGGGCCCCTGGAGCTAGGTTTGGGGGTCCCACGGGTAAGGACTCTGTAGCTAGGGTTAGATCCCCATGGGTTGGGCCCCTGGAGCTAGGGTTAGAAGCCATAGGGATGGGGCCCTTGGAGCTAGGGTTAGGGGTACTGGGGGTCAAGCCCCTGGAGCTAGGGTTAGGGGCCCACGCATATGGCATCTGGAGCTAGGGTTAGGGGACACAAGGGTAAGGCCCCTATAGCTAGGGTTAGTGGTCGCATGGGTAGGGCCTCTGGAGCTAGGGTTAGGGGCCCCACAGGAAGGGACCCTAGAGTTTGGGTTAGGGGCCCCAGGGCTGGGGCTCATGGTGCTAGGGTTAGGGGTCCTAGGGGTGGGCCCTGGACCTAGGGATAGGGGTCCTAGTGGTGGGGTGCTTGGAGCTATGGTTATGGGAACAGGGGTAGAGCCCATGGACCTAGGGTTAGGGGTCCCACGGGCTGGGGCACTGGAGCTAGGGACAGGGGTCCCATTGGTAGGGCCCCTGGAAATTGGGTTAGTGGTTCCATGCGTAGAGCCCCTGTAGCTGGCGTTAGCGGGCGCATGGCTAAGGCCCTTGGAGATAGGATTTGGGGCCCCAGGGACTTGGCCCTTGAGCTAGGGTTAGTGTTCGCGTGGGTGGGGCCCCTGGAGCTAGTGTTTGGGTTTCCAGGGGGTGGGGTCTATGGAGCTAGGGCTAAGGACCCCATGGGTAGGGCCTCTTTAGCTAAGGTAAGGGCCCTACGGGCAGGGTGCCTGGAGCAAGCGTTAGGGGGCCCACGGGTAGGGCCCTTGGAATTAGGGTTAGGAGCCCCAGGTATGGGGCCCCTGGAGCTAGGGTTAGGGGATGCAGGGGTCGGGTCCCTGGAGCTTGGGTTAGGGGCCCCACGGAGAGGGCCCCTGGAGATAGGGGTAGTGGCGCAAGGGGTAGGGCCCCTGGATCTTTGGTAATGGACCCAAGGGGTAGGGCCCTGGAAGCTAAGGTTAGGAGTCCCATAGGTAGGGCCATTGGAACTAGGATTATGATTCCCACATGTAGGGCCCCTGGAGCTAGGGTTAGGGTTCCCAGGGGTGGGGCCTCTGGACCTAGTGTTAGGGGCACCACGAGGACGGCCCCTGGAGCTAGGGTAAGGTCCCACGGGTAGAGCCCTTGGAGCTAGGGTTAGGGGAACCACGGGTAGGGCCCCTGGAGCTAGGGGAAGAAGCCCCAAGAGTAGGGACCCTAGGGCTGGGTTAGGGAAACCAGGGATGGGGCCCCTGGAGGTAGGGTTAGGGCCCCAAGGGTTAGAGCCCCTGGAGTTTCCATTAGGGGTCCCATGGGTAGGATCCCTGGAGCTAGGGTTAGGAGCCCTAGGAGTAGATCCTCTGGAGCTGGGGATATGAGCCTCAGTGGTAGGGCCCCTGCAGCTAGGGTTAGGGGTCTCACGGGTAAGGCCTCTGGAACTAGGGTTAGGGGCCCACAGGTAGGAGCCCTGCAGTTAGGGTTAGGGGTCCCACTGGTAGGGCCCCTGGAGCGAGGGTTAGGGGCCCCACGGGTTGGGCCCCTGGAGCTAGAGTTAGGGGCCCCAGTGGTAGGGCCCCCGGAGCAAGTGTTAGAGACCTTACGGTTAGGGCCCCTGGAGCTAGGGTTAGGGGCCTCACGGGTAGGGTCTAAGGAGTTAGGGTTAGGATCCCAATGGGTAGGGCCCCTGGAGCTATAGTTTGGGGTCCTACGAGCAGGGTCCCTAAAGCTAGGGTTAGGGGCCCCAGGGATGGGGCACCTGGAGCTAGGTTTAGGGGCCCCACGGGTATGGCCCCTGAAGCTAGGGTTATGGGCTCTAGGAGTAGGGACCCTGGAGCTAGGGTGAGGTTTCCCAAGCGTAAGGCCCCTGGAGCTAGAGATAGGGGCCCCATGGGTAGAGTCCCTGGAGCTTGGGTTAGGGACCCCACAGGTAGGGCCCCTGGAGCTAGGTTTAGGGGCCCCACGGGTATAGTCCCTGGAGCTAGGGTTAGGGACCCAATGGTAGGGACCATGGAACTAGGTTTCGGGGTCCCACGGGTAAGGACTCTGTAGCTAGGGTTCGGGGTCATTTGGCCTGGGCCCATGAAGCTACGGTTAGAGGCTGCAGGGATGGGGCCCGTGGAGTTAGGGTTAGGGGTACCAGGGGTCGGGTCCCTGGAGCTAGGGTTAGGGGCCCACGCGTATGGCATCTGGAGCTAGGGTTCGGGGCCCCACAGGTAGGGACCCGGGCCTCTGGGTGAGGGGCCCCAGGGGTGGGGCTCATGGTGCTAGGGTTAGGGGTCCTAGGGGTGGGCCCTGGACCTAGGGATAGGGGTCCTAGTGGTGGGGTGCCTGGAGCTACGGTTAGGGGCCCCAGGGGTAGAGCCCATGGACCTAGGGTTAGGGGTCCCACTGGTAGGGCCCCTGGAGCTAGGGTTAGGGGTCTCACGGGTAAGGCCTCTGGAACTAGGGTTAGGGGCCCACAGGTAGGGGCCCTGCAGTTAGGGTTAGGGGTCCCACTGGTAGGGCCCCTGGAGCGAGGGTTAGGGGCCCCACGGGTTGGGCCCCTGGAGCTAGAGTTAGGGGCCCCAGGGAAGGAGTCCCTGGAGCTAGGGTTAGGGGCCCCAGTGGTAGGGCCCCCGGAGCAAGTGTTAGAGACCTTACGGTTAGGGCCCCTGGAGCTAGGGTTAGGGGCCTCACAGGTAGGGTCTAAGGAGTTAGGGTTAGCAGCCCAATGGGTAGGGCTCCGGTAGCTAGGGTTAGGGGCCCCAGGGGTAGAGCCCTGTAGCTGGGTTGAGAGGTTTATTTAAAATAGACATACATCTTTTAAGATCTGCTTCAGAAATGCTAATGTTGATATAAGCAAAAGTCTTCATAGTGTTCCCCTGGTCATCTTTCCTGATAACAATTTCCGCATCTGTAACATTTCCAAACTTGCTGAATCTTTCCTGCAGTTCAGCCTCAGATACTGTATGGCCAAGTCCTCCAACATATAAACGTTTTAAAACTTGTTTTTTCTCCATAATAAAAAGTCAGACTGTTTCATTTAGGATGTATGTTTTATCCTTCGCACATGTCCAGCCAGGAAAGGGTAGGGCCTCTGGAGCTAGGGTTAGGATCCCAATGGGTAGGGCCCCTGGAGCTATAGTTTGGGGCCCTACGAGCAGGGTCCCTAAAGCTAGGGTTAGGGGCCCCAGGGATGGGGCACCTGGAGCTAAGTTTAGGGGCACCATGGGTATGACCCCTGCAGCTAGGGTTAGGGCCCTAAGCAGTAGGACCCCTGGAGTTTGGGTTAGGGGTCCCACGTGAAGGGCCTCTGGAGACAGCGTTAGTGGCCTGACTGGTAGGGCCCCTGCAGCTAAGGATAGGGGCCCCAGGTTGAAGGGCCCCTGCACCTAGGGATAGGGGCCCTACGGGTAAGGCCCCTGGAGTTAGGGTTAGGGGCCGCACAGTTAGGGCCTCTGGAGCTATGGTTAGGGGCTTCACGTGTAAGGCCCCTGGAGCTAGGTTTACGGGCCCCATGGGTAGGGCCCCTGGAGCTAGGGTTAGTGGCCCCACGGGTAGGGACCCTGGTGGAGTAGGGACTATCTGTGTGGGAGATGGGAGAGCAGGGGGTGACGTAAGGTGAGGGACAGGACCTAAGCCTGTAACTCGAGCTAGGCAGCGGGGAGGGGTCAGCACCTTTGCCTGGGAAGCTGGACACAGGAAGGGGCCGGCTGGAGGGAGTTAGTTCAGTTTTGGTTTGGAGCTGGGTTATTGGAATTCAGGGATTCCCAAACTGGGAACTAAGCTTTCTGAACACCCAGAAGGACTCGATCGAGAGGTCCTGGTTGTGCCCAGAAGCTCTGCTGTATCCTTCGTTCCTGTTGGCCAAAAAAACCTTTTGTTTTACTGGCTGGCTGAGTCACTGTGTGTCCCAGGAAGAGGGGTGCAGGACCGGATTCCCCCACACTCCGTGACATAAATATCTGTGCCCCCCACTAAGCCCCTCTGGGACCCCTGCAGCCTGGACGTAGGTATCTGTGCCCCCCACGAACCCCCTAAGCCTCCCAGGGACCCCTTCAGCCTGCATGTAGGTGGAACCCTTCTGCCAGGCTGAACTGATAGCAGCAAGGACTGGGTTCAATACATAGGGGTCCCTTCCCTACTACGTAATGCAAACCAGCTCGAGCCCCCACCCAGTGACATGGGAAAATTGTACATACGCACCCCTAGGTGCCTCAAAGAGGCGATACTTCCCCTCTCGCAAGCACAGAGTCTGGGTGTAGCAGAAAATGTTTAATAACGTGAGATAAACAACATAGCATTAAATTGGGAAAACACCTCAATTAGGCCGTGTCCTTTTCCCTGGGCTCTTGAGTCTAGCAATCCCCAAATCACCCCAAGACTCGAAAGTCCAATACCTCAAATGTTTCAAGAGTCCAGCAACCCCAAAATCACCCACAGTTGCGCAACCCCAGAGTTCAAGAGTCTATCTGCAGGGTTTTTCCCCCTGCCAGCCTGGGCAGAAAGGAGCACTTTACGTGGTCCACTGCTGACTGCCTTGCCTCTCTGTGGGATCCTGCTTCCGCCTTCCCCATGAACTGCTCAGCTCGGTCCACCAGCTACTCTGTTCTGCCAGCTGACCGTTGATCTGCTCCAGCTGTCCTAAAAAACTACTCAGCTCACCTCACTCCGTGGGCTATTCCAACCATCCCACAAACTGCTTCTTTCTGTCAGCTGCTCTGCTCTACAATTTAACTTCAGAATCATTTACTGGTTAACAAAGCTCTTTAGTGATTTCAAGTCAAGAACCTAGAACTTCAATTGTCAAAAGAAACAAATTTCAGCTTTACTCTTCAACTGTTAAAAGAAAAAAAGTGCAATTCATGTTTTTGGTTTATCCAAGGAGCTCACTCCCTTGTCTAGCGAGTGCCACTCAATTGATGGTGAGAATCCCTGTCTCAAAGCAGTTTCACAGTTCCTCATCCACACAATCAGGGTGACAACACTCCACATCTCATGCCCCAACAACAAATAAACCGGGGATACCACAGCTGCCAAAGCAGCCATCCCAGGCTGTCGTTGCAGTGTCAGGAGGAGTGGGTGTGCCTATGCAAACACGATCAGCCCCTGAAATTCTTTTCTACACTCTCCATAATTCACCACCAGATGTCAAGGTAGAGTTCATCCTGCTTCTGCTTACATAGGTATCTGTGCTCCCCACAACCCCCTAATCCCACCGGGACCCATCTAGCCTGGATAAAGGTATCTGTGCTCCCCACAAACCTCTAAGCACCCCAGGGAACCCGCAAGCCCAGATGTAGGCATCTGTACGCCCCACAAACCCCCTAATACCCACAGGACCCCTCCAGCCTGTAGGTAGGTATTTGTGACCCCCAGAGCCACACAAAGACCCTCAGGACCCCTACAGCATGGATGTTTGTATCTGTGACCCCCACAAAGCGCCTAAGCTACCCAGGGACTCTACAATCGCGATGTAGGTATCTGTTCCCCCCAAAACACCTAATCCCCCCTGAGACCCATCCACCCTAGACATAGGTATTTCAGACCCCACAACCCTCCTAAGACCCCCGAAACCCCTCCAGCCTAGACGCAGGTATCTGTGCCCCTCACAAACCCCCTAGGCCACGATGGGACCCCTCCAGCCTCGACATAGTTATCTGAGCTCCCCCCACCCCCCCTAAGGCCCCCAGGACCCCTCTTGCCTGGATGAAGGTATCTGTGCCCCCCACAAACCCCTAAGCCCCACCAACATCCCTATAGCCTGGAAGTAGGTATCTGTGCACCCTCACAAACCCACTGATCCTCCCAGCGACCCTACAGCATGGACATAGGTATCTGTACCCTAAAATGCCCCAAAGCAACCCTGGAACCCCTACAGCCTCGAAATAGGTATCTGTGCCCCCCCACAACTCTCAAATACCCCCACAACCCCTCCATCCTGGAAGTAGATATTTGTGACCTCCAGGAACCCCCTAAGCCCTCACCAGGGCTTCTCCAGCCTGGACATAGGTATCTCTGCCTCCCACAAGCCCCCTAAGACCCATAGGTCCCCCACCAGCCTGGTTGTAGCTATGTGTATGCCACACAAACCCCCTAAGCTCCCCAGGGCCCCCTCCAACCAGGACATAGGTATCTGCACAACCACAACTCTTTAAGTCCCCCAGGGATCCCTCCAGTCCATGCATAGCTTTCTGTGCCCCTCACCAACTCCCTAAACCCCCAGGGACCACTACAGCTTGGACGTATGTGTCTGTGCTCACCACAACCCCCTAAGCCATCCAGGGACCTCTCCAGCCCGGATGTAGATATTTGTGTCCCCTATGAAGTCCCTAATCCCCACCGGAATCCCTCCAGCCTAGACGTAGCTATCTGTGCCCCTCACTACCCCTAAGCCCCAGCAGGGATCTTTACAGCCTCTACGTAGGTGTGATGCTCTGTGCATTACCCTGCGTGGCCACACGGCGTCACTGTTCTTGTATGAGAGAAATGCTCTGTGCATTACCCTGCGTGGCCACAGGGTGTCACTGTTGTTCCATGCGGGAAATGCTCTGTGCATTACCCTGCGTGGCCACACAGTGTCACTGTTGCTTCATGTGAGAAATGTTCTGGGCATTAACCTGCACGGCCACACGGTGTCACTGTTGCTCCATGAGGGAAATGCTCTGGGCATTACTGTGATGGAGTAGGGACTGTCTGTGTGGGGGATGGGAGAGCAGGGGGTGACTTTAGAACCGGACACGTGCTCAGCCTGTAACGTGAGCTAGGCAGGGGGGAGGGGGTCAGCACCTTTGCCAGGGAAGCTGGACACAGGAAGGGGCCGGCTGGAGGGAGTTAGTTCAGTTTCGGTTTTGGTCTAGGTGGTTGGAATTCAGGGAATCCGAAACTGGGATTTAAGTTTCCTGAACCTCCAGAAGGACTCGATTGAGGGGTCCTGCTTGTGCCTCCAAGCTCTGCTGTATCCTTCACTCCTGCTGTCCAATAAACCTTCTGTTTTACTGGCTGGCTGAGAGTCACCTTGTGTCCCAGGAAGAGAGGTGCAGGACCGGACTCCCCCACACTCCGTTACAGACCCTCAGCCCTTCCGGGACCCCTGTAGCCTGGACGTAGGTATCTGTGCCCCCCCACCAAACACCTAAGACCCCTGTAGAACCCTCCATCCTGAGCTTAGGTATCTGTGCCCCCTCACAAGCCCCCTAAGCCCCCCAGGGACCTATACAGCCAGAACATTGTTATCTGTGCCCCATATAGACTCCATAAGCCCCCCAGGACACTCCAGTGTGCACGTAGGTATATGTGCCCCTCAGAAACCCCCTAACCGCCCAGGAAACCCTACAACCTGGATGTAGGTATTTGTACCCCCACAGCCCCCCTATCCCCCCGCCGGGACATCTACAATCTGGATGTAGATATCTGTTACCCTCACAAAACCTCTAATAGCCCCTGGGACTGATACAGCCTGGACATACGTATCTGTGCCCACTCGAACCCCTAAGACCCCTTGGTACCCCTACAGCAGGGACACAGGTATCTTGGGCCCCCAAAAATCCCCTAAGACTCCCAGGATGCCTCCAGCCTGGACGTAGGTATCTATGCCCCCCATGAACCCCCTAAACCCCACTGGGACCCCTAGATCCTGGAGATTGGTATCTGTGTCCCCCCAAAAACTCTCTAAGCCCCCCAGGGACCCCTACGGCCTGGACTTAGTTATCTGTGCACCTCAAGGCCGCTAAGATCCCTCGGACCCCTACAGCCTGGATGTAGGTGTGACGGTGCTCCCTGTGGGAGCCAGCTGAGGTCACTTAATCAGGGTGAACTGCAAACAAAACAGGGCAGACAAATCCCAAATGCTGGTGGTGATTTCAATACTTAGATTTACCAAGCCAGCACAAAGCAGCTTCTGTAGTACCTCACTGGTTACTTAGAAGTTTAAGCCACGCAGTTCCCTTAAAGTACCCAGCCTCAGGCCTCCGTCCAGACACACCTGTCAGATATGATGATGATTCCTGAAAATCTTACTTCATCATATAAAAGAAAAGATTCTTCCAATCCCAAAGGATCAGCCACATACTCAGGATCTATTACAACTTAGATCTTACCTAAAATACATGCTATAGCCAATTCTTATTAAGTAAGCTAAAATGTATTAGAAAAGAAAAGAGAGAGAATGTTGGTTAAAAGATTAATAGACATATAGACTTGAATTCAATTCTTGAGGTTCAGATACATAGTAGAGGTGAGCTTGTAGTAGCCAAAAGTCCTTTTTGAAATAGTCCATAGGTTATAGTCCAATTTCCATATTCAGGGTGGCTCCAGTCATTGACTGGGGATCACAATCCTTGTGGCTTAAGGTTTCCCCATCTTGAAACCCAAAGCAGATATGAGATGAAGAAGGATCGTGTCCCAGGCTTCTTATACATTTCCAGCAGCTTTTCGGCCTGAGAAAACAATAGGCTTAGCTCTCCTTCCAAACATCCTGGCAATTAGTACAGGGGAATTTATTCATTAAACAGTTCAAATAGAGGTTACCACAACCTTCAAAGAGACACATAGACAATAATACTATTTCACTCAAGTACCATCCTAAATGTTAATATTCCTTTTTTGCTCTTTGAATTAAAATTATAGCAACAGACAAGACTTGTTTGCTTACATCACAAGACCTGAGCAAAAATCTCCCCTTCTACTTCTAACAATGCAGACTTGCATTTCAAAGCTCTGTAAATTTACATATCTTGCTAAGCAGTTCTTAAGGTTCACCCATGGGTCAGGTCAGTCGGTGAGGTGAGTTAATTAACTCTTTCTGGCCCTGTCACCTTTCAATGAGATATTAGATTATACTCATAATGTCACAGTGGTGGTGAGTCGACTGCTGCAGCTCCCCGTAGACTCTGCCTCCATCTCTCACCAAGCTGGAGTACAGCAGTCAAGGGGAGAGCACTCGATGTGTTGCATCTACACTAGACGCGATATATCGACCCCGCTGGATCGATCGCTGCCCACCGATTCAGCAGGTGGTATAGACATACCCCGAGTATCTGGTGATCAGAGCTGGACCCCGAAGGGGGAAACATTGAAGGAACTCAGGGGTTAAGGTGCCTCTATTGTCAACTGTCAGGGCTGCTGTGGCTCAGAGGAGGGTGCTTGACTACCTGGCAGGCTTTGGTGCCACAAACCTGGGAGGCAGGAGAAGTGAAGCGGTCACGATGTGCTTGGGGTGCTCGTGCTCGGAGCAGGGGTGAGCTGGGGCGAGGGGGGGTTGCTGCAGGGCAGAGCGGGGGAGTTGCCACAAGAGGGGCGCCTCAGGGTGGAGGGGGGAGCTGCCACGGGTGGGGCGCCTTAGGGCGGGGGCGCGGGGGAGGAGGGTGCAAGGTGGAAGTTTCGCCTACGGCATGAAACATCCTTGCACGGGCCCTGCCCCATGCCCTGCCTGCAGCCAGCCCTGCACCCCCTGCCCTGCCCTGCCCGCAGCCATCCTCTGTCTCCATCCAGCCCTGCACCTTCTGCCCTGCCCGCACCAGCCGCATCCTCCCTGCCCTGCCTGCAGCCAGCCCCACAGCCAGCCCCTGACACACCCCCTGCCCTGTCTCCAGCCAACTCCTGCCTCTCCCCCCTGTGGCCCTGCCTAAAGCCAGCCAGCCCCCACACACCCCCAGCCTGCACCAGCCCTGCACCCCCTGTCTGCAGCCAGCCCCGCACCCCCTACCCTGTCTCCAGCCAACCCCTGATGCACCCCCCAGCCTGAAGCCAGCCAGCCCCGCATCCCTTGCCCTGCCTGAAGCCAGACCCTACCTCCAGCCAACTCCATGTCCACTGGTGCCCTGCAGTTCCCAAGGCAGTAACCATGCACATCTGCTTCAATGAAGGGGGCAGGGAGCAGCTGGGACCCACACATGTGCACACTCTTGGGTGACCAGACAGCAAATGTGAAAAATCGGGACTGGGCTGGGTGTAATAGAATCCTAGATAAGAAAAAGACCCCAAAATTTGGACTGTCCCTATAAAATCGGGACATCAGGACACCTTAGCACACCCTCAGGACTCCTGAGTTCCATTGCTGGGTTTCCTATTGGTTCCACTGCTGGTTGTTTTCCTTTTCCTGGGGGGACTTTCGGCAAGTTGCTCCACACTCTAGGGCTCTGTCCCCAGCAGTCAAATAGGGATTTCATACTTTCCCGCTATTGGAAAGTGTTGGGAGAATCCCCCAGCAAAAGCTGCTCTCACAGTGCTAAGCGGCATCTGATCATTCAAGGTCAGAGCTCGGTACCTGGGAGGAGTGTTTGGCTCTGGGGTTTCACTTCAGCCCAGTCTAGAGAGAGGGGCCCAACCATGGAGTTTCGCTCAAGAAGACCAAGTGCCCAATTTGTTAAGGGCGTTTTGAATTCCAACCCTGTGCTCCTAAGTGCATTGAATCCATTTCTGTCAGAAAATCCCATTCAGGCTAATACGGTTTGTTTCTCAAAATCATAACAAGTGGGATGAAAGTTCTTTGCAAAAATATTGTATTGCAAAACAAAAGCATCTCCTGTTTGTCAGAGTGTGTTAAATTGTCTCCTCGCACACAAAGAGGAGACACTTAGATCTCAAACATTAGATAAGATGCTTCAGTCTGAGTTAAGTCATTGCTGCTCTTAACAATTTCAAAATAAAAAAATGCAAATAAAATAGACTATTTCAGCTATTCTATTACGTGTTAATCTGCTCTGAGTAAACGTGATAGGACACCTCATATTATGCCCTACTCCTAGTGACACTCTCCAATGGATCCCCATCCTCCACCCACCATGAGGTAGGTAAGAGCGGATCATTATTATTTCTACTTGAAAGAGGGAGAAGCTAAGGCTGAGAAAGGAGAATTGACTTGTTTTAGGTCACACAGCCAGTCAGAGGCAGAGTTGGGAATAGGACCCAAGAGCCCTGATTTTCAAACTACCCATTGGATCTTGAATTTCAGACACTGAATGACCTGAATAAAGTGCTATTAGATGAGCTCCAGACCAACAACAGTGACAATAACTATTCAGCAAGTATTTGAGGAGAACTGCAATGTTAGAGAGAATCATGAACTGCTCAGAGACAACTAATGCAGAGAAGCGGCAAAATTCATCAAACATAGAACTGGTTTTGACTTATAAAGAGAACAACAAGGACCTGAGTCTCCTCCCTGTCAATAACCCCCGACTCCGCCAATCAGGGTAGAGACTGAGGATGGGAGGCTGAGGGATCTCACCAGAGAGCCCAAAGGATGGCCCAGGTCACCAGTGGGGATCATTTCCCGGGGAATAGTTCAGCCTCACATTTTTGGGTAGACCTCCCACAGTGAGAACTGCAGAGCACTGCCCTGCAAAAAACTAAAAAAACCACACACACACTCTATCTCTCCCCCTCCCTCCTGGTGTTGGGAGGGGAACAGGTAAAAGGACAAAGGAAGCAAGAGAAGAGAAAGGAGGGAGGGAGCGATGGAGGAAGAGGTGAAACAAAAAGGACAAACCCTAATGGCCCCAGTGATTCTAAGGGACAAAATCCCAGGTGCAGAATAAAATTCTGCCTCCTTAAGCTCGTGTTTTCCATGCCTCGAATTCACCTGTCACCAGATGGATCAGACTGAACAGCTTTCAAATCTCCAGGAGGCTCTTACCTTCTAAACAGGGACGGCTGTTTTCTAGGAAAATCACTAAAAGGGAAGGAGAAATCTCGAAAGAGGTTCCTCCTGGTGCTCATGTCCGTGAGCCCGAATACTCTCTCAGTTCTCAAAGAGAGACCTGGAGAAGGAGACTTGCTGAAGCAAAGCCACAGGGGTCTCTGAGGTTTCTCTGGCCCCTCACCCCTGTCCTGCCTTGCTGATGTCAGCATCTCTCTGTGAGGTCAACACCTCCCCACCACCTTGGACCAATAAGTCTTAGGTCCTGCAAAAGGCCTTTGTGATGTCACTGCCATATCCCTCCTTTGCTGTGCCAATGTCCTGCCCCTGGCCTGGACCTTTGGAGGTTTGAGCTACTCCCTGTGGATCACCCCACTCAAGGAGCCTTCATTCTAGTCAGCAAGCCGGCTAGACAGCAAAACATCAGACGCTGTTCCCAATGCTACACTCAGTTTTTCAGAAATTAGTCGACTTTCTGGCCAGAAGAGACCATTAGATCATCTAATCTGACCCCCTGCATGTCACAGGCCTCCTGTATGACACAAGAGCTACTTTGGGGGCAAACACATTCAAGAAAGGCATCTAGTCTTCATTAAATGACATCAGGAGATGAAGAATCCACCTCTTTCCTTGGTAGCTTGTTCCTGTGGTGAATCATCCGTGCTGTTGACTATTTGTGCCTTAGTTGTAATAGGAATTTGTCTCTTTTCACCTTCCAATCATTGGGTCTTGTTATGCCTTTCTCTGCTAGATTCAAGAGCCCTTTAATAACCAATCTTTTCTCTCCATTAAGGCACTTCAACACTTCAGCGAAGTCACCTTTCAATCTTCTTTTGATAAGCTAAACAGGTTGAGCTCTTTCAATAGCTCACTAGAAGGTATTTTTCTCCAGCCCTCAGAACATTTGGTAGCTCTTTGCTGCCCTAGCTCCAATTTCACAACAACTTTTTCAAATGAGGACACCAAAACTGAAAGCTATTCCAATATCAGTCTCACTGATGCCATGTCACCTCCTGTGACGTTATTGACATAATCTGTAACTGTGCAGATCACTGTTGCGACCACTGTTCTATATTTGCAGCCAATACTGTAGAAAGGTTGTCATGTAAGGGGTCTATGGAGAGGTTCTGATTGGCTGATTATAATGATGCTATCTCTAGATGTGTATCATTTTTGTAGTTGATGTTATGAATATTGGCTCTATGCTGCCCATATTTCAAACTTGTGCCATAATGGGGGACAAAACAGCTACCTTGTTAGAAGTGGCTTTGCCAATAGATGGAACCTGGGATTTAAACTCCCAATGATCGCACTGTGTTTGGGATCCATTTGAATTCCTCTCCCAGGTCTTTGACACTTTCATCTCCACTCATAGCGACTCTGATAGAGGATTAAAGAAGTCAAAGCATCATCTCCAAGCACAGACAACGGAGAATGCTTCATCACATGACACTTTGAGAAGTGGATGGATAGAACGTGATGAAGATAAACTCTGCCTGGCTCAGACAAAAGATAACAGTTGTGCAGTGATGAGGAAGGAGGGAATCTCTGAGTCACCCGTCCACGGTCGTGTCTTCACAGTGCTCCCAAGCTAGAGAGTGAAGAACCCCCTCGGTCCCACCGTGAGACTGAGGAACAGGAGGCCTGTCACCCCCATTCCTGCCGTCCTGCATTCCTGGTGTCCAGCATCCCAGAGGGCCTCCGTGCCAGCAACGAAACCCAACCGTCGTCTGGACTCCCCAGTGCTCCTCCTCAACGGCTCTAAAGCAGCGGGAGAGTGGAAGGTCCTGGGCGTCGCACCGGCACCTGGGATCCACCTCACCTGAACAGTGGGGAAAGGTTTCTGTGTTGGGGCATTGTTTAGTGTTTTCTAATTTCCAAGGGAGGGTTTATGGGCCTGAGCGTTAGGCTCCCAAACCCAGTCACTGTTTCATTGTATTCATTAAGTTTGCATTTTCCCCTGTTCCCCCAGCTTTCTGTACCTTTACCCTGACTACACTTACCTTTGTTTGTGCCAAACCACCTTGTCTCCTCTTTATTTTATTTACACCTCAGAAGGAGGGATGCAAAATCCACTGGTGATAGAGACAGGAGGGAGTCGAGTTTGTATCTCCTGAGAAAAGGGGCTTTTTCCTTTCCTATTTCTCCCCTAGCATTTCTAACATTTTCCTTTGAAGCGTTGCCTTATTCAGCTTGAGGAAACATTAGCTTTTAAGATAAAAACTATGAAATACAGAACTAGAGACATTTTTTAGAAATCTGCGATTTAGACATTTTATTTAAAGCCGGGGGGGGGGTGTTGGAGTTTCTGAGAAGGTTTTTGTTTGCAAGAAGCAACATTGTTGTGTCTGTTATTGTACCAAGTGGGGAGATGGTTGTCTATAAAGGAAGAGTCAAGACTAAATGCATCCAGTGAGAATGGCATTTGAACCCATGCATGCAGAGGACAATGGATTAGCAGCCCATCACCTTAACCACTGGGCCACCTCATCTGAGCTGTGACAAAAGGGACAGGAGGAGAAATCTAAGGCCGACAGAGATAGGGACACTAAGGAGCTTTTAAATACTAAGCGTAAGCAGGGTCTGAATGAGCTCCCCCCTCACATCTAGTGAGGAGCTGGGGAAAGACTTCAGGAACAGACCGTGTTTGCATAGACACACCTACTCTGCCTAGCTATGCAGCATGATGGGGCCGCTTCCCCAAAATGACCAGTTTGGGATGGTCTTGGGTTACAAATCACATTAGGATTGAGTGGAATAAAATGTTATTCTCCTTCCTGTATGAGTGAAGGGCAGCAGAACAGACCTAGTCTATTCCTCACCCATCTACCCCTCCCTGATGGAGGGGTAGATGGGTGAGGAATAACTTTTATTGGACTGCAGAGAAGGATTGAGGACATCACGCTAAAACAGTGGTCCCCAAATATTTCACATTGTGCCCTCTTAGCCATGGCTGTGGCCCCTCGGAAGCCACGGTCGAGAAGCAGGGCTGGGAGAGGGCCTGTTGCTTGCTGGGGAGAGGGGTGCGGACAGGGGCAAGGGGGTCATCGCTGGGCTGGGAGCCAGAGGCCCAGACTGAGGGTGGGGTTGGGGAAGAGCTGGGACAGAGTGGGGCTGAGTGGTGCTTCCTCCCTGCCCTCCATGGGGGCTGACTCAGGCCCTGAGGTGCCCCCATGAATGTTCCTTTGTGTCTCCCTAGGAGTCACACCCCACATTATGGGGACCACAAGTGTGGGGGCCCCAGCACCAGAACCTTGCACCCCCTTCTGTCTGTGGCTCTGCCCCCTTCCACCCATAGCCCCATCCACTGTCAACTCTGTTCCACCCCTTCCCCCACCAGCCCCACCCTGTCACTCCTTTACCCCTGCCCCGCTGCGGCCCTGAGACCAGAGAAGCTCCGTACCCCTGCTGCAGCCCCTGGGCCGTAGCAGGGAGTGGGAGCTCCTCCAGCCCTGGGGCTGACATAGGGGAGACTTTTGCAGGGTGGCCTAATTTGGCCGGGGTCCCAGTCATGGGCCCCACTGTCCCCTTGGTGATGCAAGGTTTGGGGAGACTGAGCCCCCCCGACCTCCATTATGTGCCGCCCAGGCTACCGCTGCTCAGTGTGGGGCCAGTCTCCCTGTGTTTTCTGCTGCTTGTGCTGGGGAGCCTGGCCGGCACTAGGGGTGGGTCCCCCAGCAGCCACCCAAGGCTCCAGGGGGTCAAAGGGCACCGTGTGGCAGTGCAAAGGTGCTCACTGCTCTCCCCTGCCCCAATGCTCCTCCATGGGCCCATAGAGGGTTGGGGGGAGTGAGGAGAAACACTATGTGCTCCATGCGTCCTGGTCACTTTCCCCACCTTGGCTGTGCTGTGAGGGGAGCATCAGAAGCTGCTGCTCTCTGCCCTCCCCTTATGCAGCCCAGCTGAGGAAAGTGGCCTGGATGCAGGGAGCTCGGATGACGTCACTTCTCATCTCCCCACGCCCACAGCCCCTAGGGGTACCCGGAGGAGCAGCATCCCAGGGAGGAGCAATGCTAGCTACTCCATGCACACAGATCACTGTCCGCACGTGGGTGCAGGAGGGGGCGCAGGGGTTGGGGACAAAAGAGCGGGGGAAGGGGTTGGGGTGAAGGGGGTGCAGGAGAGGGGCAGTGGCTGGTGGCACAGGAGGGGGTGCAGGGGTTAGGGGTGAAGGGAATTCAGGAGGGGGAAGTGGCTGGTGGCACAGGAAGGGGTGCAGGGGTTAGGGGTGAAGGGGGTGCAGGAGATGGCAGTGGCTGGTGGCACAGGAGGGGGTGCAGGGGTTAGGGGTGAAGGGGGTGCAGGAGAGGGTCAGTGGCTGGTGGCACAGGAGGGGGTGCAGATGTTAGGGGTGAAGGGGGTGCAGGCGAGGGCAGTGGCTGGTGGCACAGGAGGGGATGGAGGGGTTAGAGGTGAAGGGGGGTGCAGGAGATGGCAGTGGCTGGTGGCCAGGAGGGGTGGCAGGGTTAGGGGGAAGGGGGTGCAGGAGAGGGGCAGTGGCTGGTGGTACAGGAGGGGGTGCAGGGGCGGGGTTATGGCGAAGGGATTCAGGAGTGGGCAGTGCTGGTGGCACAGGAGGGGGTGCAGGGGTTAGGAGTGAAGGGGGTGCAGAGATGGCAGTGGCTGGTGGCACAGGAAGGGGTGCACGGTTAGGGGTCAGGAAGGGGTTCAGGAGGGGGCGTGGTTGGTGGCACAGAGGGGAGTATGGGAGTTAAGGACAAAGGGGACACAGTGTAGGGTTAGGGCACAGGAGGGGCAGGAGTGGGGTGAAGAGCACAATGGTTGGGAGTGCCGAGCTAGCGGTAAAGGGAGAGGGGGATCGTCCCAGGGTGATGGGGAAAGTGCCAAAGTCTAAGTTTTTACCCAGGGCACCATTTCCCCTAACGCTGATCCTTGGTAACATTTCTTGCTGGGGACTGGGGAGGGAGAGAGATGAGGCGTTTTCTCTCTGTTTCTTTCCTCTCTTTTTCTGCTCCTTCCTTCATTCCAGAATCCTCCCTTTGTGTTTCAGACTGTGCAAGTGACGCCCCTCTCAACCCCAGCCTCTGGAGCCTTTGGAGCAGAAAGATCCCAGGAGCTGAGGTGAATCCAGGAGTGAGTAGCTGGCAGGAGGAGTCCTAACAGTTCTTCTGGGAGCACAGGTGAGGAATGACTCCCCCTTCCCTAGATTCTCCCCATGGGGAACAGGGAGGGGTTGTGTGATAAAATCCTGTAACTCTTCTGCCCCTCTGAGTTGGCAGAAACAAGGGCTGGGTTCAGTATCTAGGGGTTTCTGCTTCAATAAAACTACAAAACTGGCTCGAGCCCCCCACCCCAGTGACCTGGGACAATTACACATCACCCCCCTGGGTGCCTCTAGGAGGCAATACTTCCCCTCTTGCAAGCAGGGAGGTCTGAGGCCGCCTCCCTCCAAACCAGCCTTCCCATGAACCACTCCAGTGCTCCACTGCAAACTGCTCTGCTGGGGCAGCAGAGCCACCAATGTTCTGAGGCTGGAGAAAAATGCCTTCTATGAGTAGTGAAAGACTCAACCTGTTTAGCTTATCAAAAGAAAGATTGAAAGGTATCTTCACTGAAGTGTTTGAAGTGCCTTCAGGGAGAGAAAAGACTGGGTATTAAAGGGCTCTTTAATCGCAGCAGAGAAAGGGCATAACAAAGACCCGAATGGCCGAAAAGTGGAAAAGAGAAATTCATATTACAAATAGGGCGCAAAAATTCATCAG